>NC_057730.1:27612858-27632675 GCF_004010195.1 Chiloscyllium plagiosum
CGGTGTGTGTTCTCTGTTTCTGTGTTTTTAATGATTACAAAGGTGTCATCCACATATCTGACCCAGAGTTTGGGTTGAATTTGCGGTAAGACTGTTTGTTCTAATCTTTGCATTACCGCTTCTGCTATGAGTCCAGAGATGGGTGAGCCCATGGGTGTGCCGTTGATTTGTTCATATATTTGGTTGTTGAATGTGAAGTATGTTGTGAGGCACAGGTCCAGTGGTTTGAGTATGCAGTCTTTGTTGATAGGTTCCCTGTCTTGTTGTCTGTTCTGTAGTTCAGCAGGTTGGCTATTGTTTCTCTGGCTAGGGTTTTGTCGATAGAGGTGAACAGTGCCGTTACATCGAATGAGACCAAGGTTTCTTCCTTGCCATGAGGCATTCTTTCCTGGAGCATCGGAGGCTGAGGGGTGACCTTATAGAGGTTTGTAAAATCACAAGGCAAATGGATAAGGTGAACAGCTAAGATCTTTTCCCAAGGTAAGTCTAAAACTAGAGAGCACAGATTTAAGGTGAGAGGACAAAGAGTTAAAAAGGACCTGATGGGTAACTTTTTCATGCAGAGGGTGGTACATTTATGGAATGAGCTGTCAGTCAAACTGGTGGAGAATTGTACAATTACAACATTTGGGTGGGTGCATCAACAGGGAGGTCTTATTTAGACAGAGATGGGCCAAATGCTGGCAAATTGGACTAGATTAATTTTGGAAATCTGTTTGGCACTATTGAATTGGACCGAAGGGGCCGGTTCCATGCTGTACAACTCCATGAATCTGATCACAGTACCCTGGCAGCAGCTGTGATACCTTTATTCTACACCAGCACTGAAACCACAGATCACCAGGAGGATGGTTACACAGAGTGCTATCCTTTGACAACATTGTTCACAATGCTGGTGATCAAATCACCCGTGAGCAGCTTGCATATCACAAAACCCTTGATGACCACAAAACATGACAAAAACCATGTTAATTATATCGATATTTTCTAATCAGCTGGTCCAGATATGTTACTGTATACATCTGGAGCAGGCGAAACCCGAATCTGGGCCTCCTGGCTCAAAGGTAGAGACACTACCAGTGCACTTCAAAAGCATTGTGTTAATTACATATTAATTGTGTTTAATTATATTCAGGTGGTGGACATTAATTGGTGATTCATTTCTGCTCCTGTTTGAAGGAGTAGACAAACTGTTGTGCTTTCTTTTTGACAGCATGTGCTTGAAAAGTATAAAAGCTGATAAAGATAACGATTACATGCCGGTTATATTCTTCACCACTTGGCAATTTTATTAGAAGAGAGGAGAGCAGTGGCTCTGTCCTCATGCTAAACAATGTTTTCACTCCCTACCTCTCTACAATATTCGCATTTCACAATCGGCTGCAAGTATTACAACCGGGCCCTCATGAGGACCGAGCCCCTGCCATCGGCTGCAGGGGAGGCAATTGATCAGTAGGGTAAGAGAAGGCAGCAACCAGCACAGTCGCTCCATAACCGGACTCTCCCTCAATTACTCACCTGACTAATACCGGTCAATGCAATTCCCATTCCCAACTCACCAACAATATCACTGAGCATCATAGCATCAATTTAGCCACAATTCAACAACAGAAACCACTATAAAACATGCAGTCCAATCCAAATTTATAAATCAAACCATACATATATTGCCCATCAATTAATCACCCTTGTGGCTTCTGGTCTTCAGGAGTCTTTGACTATGCTACAGCCTGGATGCATTGCTATCCCAGTAACTGCATGATGGTTGGTGGAATGCTGTTGAATTTTAATGGAGGAGACTGCAGAATGACCTTGAACAGATATGGTTCAAGAAAGACTTGAACTATCTCAGAGTGGGTGGGAGCAGGCTGGCTGGCTGCCTGATAGGCAACAGGATAGGCATTGGGAGAGTGACAGTGATGGGAGAATAAATGCTGCTAACTTGAGACAAAACAGCAGGTCCATATCCCACTGAGCCACCGCCAGTCACACAGACCAGAGCCTTACTAATCTGGCAATTAGTGAAAAACATACTGCTGTCCCTTTGCACGATTTGCTGCTAGGATGACAACAGTTGTGAAAAACAGTCACCACACTCAAAACATTCACTCTGCTTTCTTCCCACAGATGCTGCCAGACCTGCTGAGTTTCACCAGCAATTTCTGTTATTTTGACAACAGGACTGGGCTGACCTGAATTGCAGCTGAACTTTCACTGCTTCCCCCCATTGATGGAAACATAGACATCAGCTATCAGGCACAACATCAAGCTTGAGTCAGCAACTGTGCTACTGAACTTAGTCATCACTTCTAATCTTGGAAGAACAGACTCCAAGTTCTGTGCCAAGGTGGGAACTGTTTGTTCTCTGCAACGTTGACTGCAGGCTGTCTGGTATTATACAAAACATTTCATGATGAATACTGATCAGCATTCTTCTAGACTGTCACATCAAAGGCTCTACTTGATTTTTCACATAGTGCTCCCTCACTCTCTTGTGGCCTGGTGTCACATTCATCCCTCATGCATTTCATGTATGTCCAGTGTCTCAATAAGCATAGCACCCAACTTCTTCACAATCTTCCTAAGTTCATCCTGTATCAAGATTGTAGCTTGTAGCTTCAACTATTTAAGGAAGTGACAGTGCCTCTTTGTCTTTCCCGTTGTCTTGCTCTTCCACTAGTGCTATTGCCACAATGAACCAAACTGCAAATTGGAGGGACAACACTTCATCTTCCGCCTGGGCAGTCTGCAGCCCAGAGGACTCAACACTGAGATCTCCAGTTTCAAATAACCTCCCTTCCCTTCCTCCGACTCCCTTCCCAGCTTGACCCTCTCCCTTCCACTCCTCCCAGCCACCAGCCGGATTCATTCCTCGCATTGAAGAACCAAGTCTTACCCTCTGCCTGTCTTCACCTATCCCCATTTCACCACCCTGACCCCATCAGCTGCTTTATCTGCAGCAGCCCCCACACCCACCCCAAGTCCTGAAGAAGGGTTACACCCGAAACATCGACTTCCCCACCTCCTGATGCTGCCCGGCTTGCTGTGTTCTTCCAGCCTCCTACTTGTCCACCTTCCACAAGTGACTGTCCAGGTTGCAGTTCCCGGGTACCTGAAAGGAAGTTGTGCCGTAGTGGGCATGTCACTGGATTAACAATCCAGAAGTCCTGGCTGATACTCTGTGAACAAGGCCTCAAATCTCATCATGGCAGCCAGGGGAAATGAACTTCAATGATTCTAGAATTAAAAGCTGCTAACTATGCAAGTATTGTCAATTATCACATTCGAAAGAAAGGCCATCTGACTCATGGTGACATCCATCAGGGAAAGAACTCTGTCATCCTTATCTGGTCTGACCACATGTGACCCCAGACATGGCTATGGTTAACTCTTAATCGCTGTTTGCAATGACACTGCAAGTACTCAGTTCTAAGTTTAGCAGGAATGGGCTGCATATTCTAGCCCCTGACAGTGATGCTCACAACCCAAGAAAACAGTAACAGAAAAGTGTGCAAAGTTGTTGTGATGAGCAGAGAAACATGCTTAGATCACGCAGCTTGAAATTCAAAACAGCTTATGGGATGAGGGTATGTGGAATGTGAGAAGGGGGATTAGGTGTAAACATAGTCTTATTTACAAAATTTCAGACCAACTCAGTGATGGTTGCTCCAATGATAGCCATCATTATCTCCTCTATGGGAGTACAGAACCTACTGCCTTTCTTATCCCTTGCTAATTTGGTGCTGAAAACTCAGTATAAACACCACCCTGCCCAAAAAGAGGGAGGAAAGTTTGACAGTGAGAATGGTGCAACATGTTTCAGTTATATGGCCATCACACTTGAATAGCTAGCAGCGTGCACAAAGTGTTAGATCAGTGTGAAGTTTGCAACAATGTTAAGTGTATGAATGTGAGGAAAAGCTATGAGTGAGAAGTGTATTAGGTACAAACCATGATTGATAGAGATTGCTGGTAGGAGAGTGTACAGTCATAGAGTCAGAGTCATTCATGTCATGCAGCATGGAAACAGACCCTTCAGTCCAACCAATCCATGCTGATCATAATTCCGAACAAAACTAGTCACGCCTGCCTGTACTTGGCCCATATCCCTCCATACATTTTCTGTTCATGTACTTATCCAAATGTCTTTTAAATGGTGTAACTGTACCTGCATCAACCACTTCCTCTAAGTTCATTCCACACACCAATGACCCTAAAAAAAATTGCCCCTTTTTAAAAAATCTTTCTCCTCTCGTCTTAAAATATGACTCCTAGTCTGAAATCCTCCACCCTAGGGAAAAGGCACTTGTTATTCACCTTATTTATACCCCTCATAATTTTATCAACCTCTATAAGCTCACCCCTCAACCTCCTACACTCCAGGGAAGAATGTCCCAGCCTATCTAGCCTCTCATAACTTAAACCCTCTATTCCTGGCAACATCCTGGTAAATTTCTTCTGAATCCTCTTCAGCTTAATGATAGCTTTCCTATAACAGGGCGATCATAACTGAACATAGTATTCCAGGAGATGCCTCACCAATGTCCTGTACAACCTCAACAAGATGTTCCAACTGCGATATTGAAAGATTTGAGTAATGAAGGCAAGCATGCTAAATGCCTTCTTAACCATTCTGTCTATATGTGGCACAAATTTCAAAGAATTAAGTACCTGAATCCCTCGATCTCTCTGTTCTACAACATTAGATTATGATGTGTTAAATTAGGGGATGGCAGAGTCGGGATGTATTTAAGGAACATGGTATTTGAAGATGCACTGACTGATTTAACTACTTGCATGAGGTCATGTGTCACTGCATCCCAAAACTCTCATCTATGGATTATTTTCTGACCAACTGGACCCACTCCTTTGCAATGCTTGTCTGGAGGGTCTCGAGCACCAAAACCTCGAGTGCAGCATTAGAAAATCTTGGAACTCAGTCTATTCCATGTGGAGCCAGTCTTCTGGTCAGAATCAACTGTAGAATGATTTCCAGCCCCTGTTCCAGTCACAGTACAACCGCCCTTTAAGTAGCACAGGTTAACTTTAACTCAAACTATCCCTTCAAGATTTGGAATCCATTCGTACACATGCAGTCATTCAGCAGTTTGCTTGGCTTAGCTTCACAGTCCAATTATTTATGATAGTGGACCGCATGAAGTTTGTGTGCTAACTGCAATGAACACAGGATAATCCAACATCTATTGTGCCACAATGCTGAAATGCTTAAAGCTGGTAAGGTAAAATTATCTGTAAGGGACTATAAGCATGTTTCTTTATTGGGCAATAATTTTATTTATATGTATACTGAGCTCAATATTGTAAATAGTTTCTTCTTGGACTTTTTCTTTTATACTGTGTTCTGCAAACCATAAATAATCAAATATTGAACTATGTAAAATACAGCCATATATTTTCAAGCAATTATTCATTTTTAAATTATTATACCTGTTATAGCTGGTCTGTTTAACCTTATATGACTGTTCTTGAAAACAGTTTGCAGTGTGCTCAGTCAGAAAATTCTGATATTAACAAACTATTTTCCAATAAAACATGCGATAGCCTTTTCATATCAAATTGGGCAGTACACTCATTGGGTATTTTGAGTTAAACAAAAAACTTTGCAAAACATCAATCAATGTGACCACGTTGATTCTTGTATCTTTATCATTGCCTGTCAGGCCAGCTTTGTATATTGTTCAGGTATCTAAAAACATCCAGATAATAGAAGCAATTATCTGCTGTACCACAGTATTTTTAAAGGAATATTCATTAGTTGAAATTATTTTACAATTGGAACTCCTAACTGACTTAGCTTAAAATCCAGGCCTGAACTTTAATCTGAGCTGTTCTGTGAAGGGTGATTGACAGGCTTGATGGCTATGACAGCATGTAGGTATAATGGAGAGTGAGGGAGATCATCCGAGTTTGACCTGTATCAATTGTTGAGATTGGGAGAAGGGCAGGAACACCCCGAATCATGTAGTTTCTCATTGAAGTCTGGCATTCTGACCTGAAGGTAGGAGAGGAGGAGTGTGTCTCGGAGAGCCTCTCTTAAGGGAGGGCTTCTGATTGCCTGGAGTGGAGTCCTGCTGGTGGTCATAAGGCTGGGATGGTCTTTAGAAGGGAGCAAAGATATTGTGAAAGGTGTTTATAGGTTAGACTGTTGGACCAAGGGAAAACGCTTCTTCTCCTGCTGACTCACAAGCAGTGCAGCAAGGGTACATACCTCACGATTCAACTGTTGTGTCCTTCTTTAAAATACCAACTTTCCTGCAACTTGGAAAACCCAGCAACCTACGGTTAAGAATAGGACAACAGATAAAGTGAAGGCAAGCTACACCATTTTAATATGTAAATAACTAATTCACTTCCTGTGGTTGGAATAGATGCCCTTCCATCTCTCTCCTCCCCTGGGAATACCCCCTCTCCCCAGTGCCTCCATGATGAATTGAACAGATTGGGTGAAAATTTGGCTCACCTTCTGTGATCAATCACTTCTGCAACTAAAGAGCACGATTGAGTACAGGAGTTGGGAGGTCATGTTGCAGCTGTACAGGACATTGTTAGGCCACTGTTGGAATATTGTGTGCAATTCTGGTCTCCTTCCTATCGGAAAGATGTTGTAAAACTTGAAAGGGTTCAGAAAAGATTTACAAGTATGTTGCCAGGGTTGGAGGATTTGAGCTATAGGGAGAGGCTGAATAGGCTGTGGCTGTTTTCCCAGCCTGAGAAAACAGGAGGCTGAGGGGTGACCTTATAGAGGTTTACAAAATTATGAGGGGCATGGATAGGGTAAATAGACAAAGTCTTTTCCCTGGGATCGGGGAGTCCAGAACTAGAGGGCATAGGTTTTAGAGTGAGAGGGGAAAGATATAAAAGAGACCTAAGGGGCAACGTTTTCACACAGAGGGTGGAATATGTATGGAATGAGCTGCCAGAGGAAGTGGTGGAGGCTGATACAAATGCAACATTTAAGAGGCATTTGGATGGGTATATGAATAGGAAGGGTTTGGAGGGATATGGGCCGGGTGCTGGCAGGTGGGACTAGATTGGGTTGGGATATCTGGTCGGCATGGACGGGTTGGACTGAAGAGTCTGTTACCATGCTGTACATCTCTATGACTCTATGACTCTAGTTTGAACTACAACTTAATAATATAATTGTAAGGCTGAGTAGCCATCCCAAAATAATTCGAAGAACATGCTGGCATTTAAAATGGCTATGCTTTGAATGAACAAAACATTCTCTAGGCAAATAAAATGTAATAATTGTTAGTTAAATGAACAACCGCTTGGAAGCTGAACTTTCTCTGATTTCTGACATTGTAATCCAATAAAGGATCAAGCAAGGAGAGCAGGAACTCTTATCTCGTCAGCCACTGCATAAGCAAATTGCCTGTGAGGATTAAGAGGGAAGTCCATCACAGGATCAGTGTCAGTCAGTGGAAAGACTCAATTTGTGAGCAATCAGGACTTTGGCATCACTTCCTTTGGAGCTTTTAACGGCTGCATATCTAAATGTCTGGCTTGTACACCAGCTAAGCTCGTTCACAAAGTGCTGCACAGAAGATGTATGCAGAGTTCAGACAAAAGAAAATGCAAAAGTAAAACCATTGAATATTTAATTTGACAACGTGCTCTTGATTTCGTTTCATGTTGCTTGTGTCAGGATCTCCAACTCAACAGAAAAGTAACTCCAATTGAGTTTAAATTAAAAACAAATTAGAGATAAAACATATATTTTAATGGATGTCATAGGAATTGCAGAAGCTGAACCCATCTGAGATTTAGAATCAAAAATGCAGGGGAAACCAAAATTGGGGCATTTGTTGCTAAACTTAAAACTATGGCCAAAAGCTATCACAAAATAACATGTTTATAAATTATAATTGCTTTATCTATTTGAAGTGTGCACAACAATAACCAGTAAATTCGGTGCTTCACCTGACAGAAATTCTTAATAAATAAATACTGCATTAAACTCTTTCAGGTCCAGATCTGAGACAAGCAAATACACCATTCTGAAATGAATTAGAAGCTTTTAAAATTTATTGGGGTCACTTTTTTCTTTAAAATTAGCAGTGGGGAAGTTTGGTTTAATTAATCGCAGCCAGCAAGAATTTGTTGTACCAAAACGAGAAATTGCTGGAAAAGTTCAGCAGGTCTGGCAGCATCTGTGGAGAGAAATCAGTGTTCATGTTTCAGGTCCAGTGAACCTTACACAGAACATGAGGAAGGATCACTGAACCTGAAATACTAACACTGGTTTCTCTCCACAGATGCTGCCAGACCTGCTGAGCTTTTCCAGTAATTTTTGTTTTTCTGATTGTCAGCATCCAGAGTTCTTTGGCTTTTTATTAACAGTCTGTGGTGGTTTAATTGCATACGACAAACTGCATCGAGTTCTTCAAATAAATAACAAAGTTGAAGAGAGTAGTTCAGTTGACATTATTTATAATAGGAGCAGGAGAAAACCATTCATTCTCCTGAACCTGTTTGGCAGAGTTCCAACAACAGATTTATTAATAAAATTGAAGCTTGTGAAATTAATAGGCAGTGGCTGCATTGATACAATACTGGCCAGGAGACAGATCGTAGACAATGCTGGTGAATAGTTGCTACTCCAGATAGCAGAATGTAAGCACTGGCATATCCTTTGGGGGTCATTATTGTGACCACTGCTCAGTTGGAACTTGGCCAGAGGAAGGATAATTTTGAAGCATTTAAAAATAAAAACAGAACTTGAAAATGTAATGAACGATGAGGAGGGTAATAGCAGACATCAACACTGCTGAAACAGGTAACCAAGCAGCTAACGAAACTGAATTAAAGGAAATGTTACACATTGGGCTGAAGAATGAAGTGAGGCAATATGAACTAAAATTTTTAAAAAGGGTGCAAGAACAGAAAAAAAATTAGGGCACACATGCTTATGTTTTGGACTTCCGTAACACAAATTGAAAAGGCTGTTAAAACATCTGGGACCATTAGCTTCATAATAAAGAGACAAAGGGTACAGAAGCAGGAAAATCTTTTCAAAATAGCTTTTAGACATCAGGTAGAAAACCATATTCAATTCTGGGCAACAAATAATAGGAAGTATGTCCAACCTTGGAAAGGATGCAGATGAGTTAGGAGTCTGTGCAATCATGTTTAACTCCACTCTTCAGTCTGAAGCGTTTGGAAGCATTAGTATCAAACTGGGTAGTACAGTGCACGTTATTGTGGAAGGAATGGGTGGGACTGAGGAGTATTGTTAGAGGACAGCCAATTTTTCAGAAACTCATGTCAAGTGCTGTCTGCTGATGGTGTTGATTGGGAAGGAGCTGGAGGGTGGGACTAACTAGACTGTTCTTCAAAGATGGCTTCCTTTTGTGCAGTAAGATTCTATTGCTATGTATAATAGAACTGAACACGGAAAGTTTGCACTCAATGCAGTCAAAATTTACAATTTCAGCATTTCATTCTCTTGTCTTTGGTTGGAATTTATAAGGGACTTCAATATCATGCCAGTCATAATTTAGTGCTTTCAATCATGGTACTACCTATTTATTAGGTTAACAGCACAGGTAAGTTACATATCTCTTTGTTACTGAATTACTAAGGGAGTTACTGGTTAAAAAATGGGATTGGTCATGTAGATATTTATTATCTTCATACTTAATAAGTCTGAAGGATTTCTATTCATAAAAGGCAGAGTATTGTATGATTGCCAGCCTGGTAGTGCAAAGATCAGCAAGAAGGCTGATATTATTCTCCAGTGAGGACAGGAAGTGGCTGCCTGGATATAGAATAAAGTCGCCAATACAAGAAATTAAAAAGAGGTTGTTTTATTTTGAAGTTGATCTCTGTTTGGCACAGGTCTTCAGCATAGATATCAGTCCAGGCCTTGCCCCACTCCAGTGAAGGCTTCATCTGGACCACAATCTCCAGTGCACACTCGCCCCCTCCACCACACTACACCTCCCACCCCACTCCCCTCAGCTCCTCAACACCTATTCCGATCTCCGCCTGACCCCAATATCACTCCCATTCCCCAACAGAGGTCCACCCTCCATCTCCCCTCCCATGCCCCACTCATCAATTGATGTCACTATGCTGGATAACATCACTGGCTGTACCTGTGCAGGCGCGACTACTATATTGCATAATGGATTATCATTCTGATAAAATAAGAATAGTATATAATCATAAACTCAAGATATTCCAGATAACAATATCTTTTGAAAAACTGAAAAATAATCAAGATGTGCTGGAATTGTGAATAATTTACTGTGTTGGAAATCATGAAAACATTGACGGCTATAATTCACACCCTATTGGACATTTCTAAAGGTTCTAATCAATCCCCCCATTTATAAATATGCTTGAGGATTGTCATGCATTTTTACATTATATAAATTATTCTCAATTGATTTGTCACATTCTTCTGTACATATCTTGACAAATATAGAGCAAAGTCATAGAGTCATAGAGAATTACAGCATGGAAACAGACCCTTCAGTCCAACCTGTCCATGCCAACCAGATATCCAAACCCAAACTAGTCCCACCTGCCAGCACCCGGCCCATATCCCTCTAAACCCCTCCTATTCGTATACCCATCCAGATGCCTCTTAAATGTTGCAATTGTACCAGCCTCCACCACATCCTCTGGCAGCTCATTCCATACACGTACCACCCTCTGTGTGAAAAAGTTGCCCCTTAGGTCTCTTTTATATCTTTCCCCTCTCACCCTAAACCTATGCCCTCTAGTTCTGGACTCCCCGATCCCAGGGAAAAGACTTTGCCTCTTTATCCTATCCATGCCCCTCATAATTTTGTAAACCTCTATAAGATCACCCCTCAGCCTCGACATTCCAGGCAAAACAGCCCCAGCCTGTTCAGCCTCTCCCCACAGCTCAAATCCTCCAACCCTTGCAACATGCTTATAAATCTTTTCTGAACTCTTTCAAGTTTCACAACATCTTTCTGATAGGAAGGAGACCAGAATTGCATGCAATATTCCAACAGTGGCCTAACCAATGTCCTGTACTGCCGCAACATGACCTCCCAACTCCTGTACTCAATACTCTGACCAATAAAGGAAAGCATACCAAACGCCTTCTTCACTATCCTAGCTACCTGCAACTCCACTTTCAAGGAGCTATGAACCTGCACTCTAAGGTCTCTTTGTTCAGCAACATTCCCTAGGACCTTACTATTAAGTGTATAAATCCTGCTAAGATTTGCTTTCCCAAAATGCAGCACCTCACATTTATCTGAATTAAACTCCATCTGCCACTTCTCAGCCCACTGGCCCATCTGGTCCACATCCTGTTGTAATCTGAGGTAACCCTCTTCGCTGTCCACTACACCTCCAATTTTGGTGTCATCTGCAAACTTACTAACTGTACCTCTTATGCTTGCATCCAAAACATTTATGTAAATGACAAAAAGTACAGGACCCAGCACCAATCCTTGTGGCACTCCACTGATCACAGACATCCAGTCTGAAAAACAACCCTCTACCACCACCCTCTCTTCTACCTTTGAGCCAGTTCTGTATCCAAATGGCTAGTTCTCCCTGTATTCCGTGAGATCTAACCTTGCTAATCAGTCTCCCATGGGGAACCTTGTCGAACACCTTACTGAAGTCTGTATAGATCACATCTAATGCTCTGCCCTCATCAATCTTCTTTGTTACTTCTTCAAAAAACTCAATCAAGTTTGTGAGACATGATTTCCCATGGATAAAGCCATTTTGACTATCCCGAATCAGTCCTTGCCTTTCCAAACACATGTACATCCTGTCCCTCAGGATTCCCTCCAACAACCTGCCCACCACTGAGGACAGGCTCACTGGTCTAAAGTTCCCTGGCTTGTCTTTACCGCCCTCCTTAAACAGTGGCACCACGTGTGTTAAATAACAATGTGTTCACATTGTAACAAATGAAATCTTAAATATTCTAAAGACACCTTTTAAACTGATTAATATTATTACATTGCTCTTTATTGTTGAAACAAATCCTTATTTGTTTTATGCATCTTAAACCTGATATTGATCATGGTTTCGATTGTTCACAGGACTGATATTTTAATACAAATTCTAGGAGTATATATGAAGATCAAGATATGTTTCTGCAAGAAATCACAATACTAGTGTGAAAGTGATGGACGTTAAAGAGAACAAAATGTGGAAAAATACATTATCAGTATTTTCTTTCTCACAAAAGTGAGGAATATCATAGAGGAAACATTTATGTTCCTAATTCGCACCCAGTGATTGAATGGATCCAGAAATATTCTATTTCTCACTACATTTCTCTGAAAATCTTTAATTTATCCCCAAACTAAATTACCACTCATTCTCTTTTCAGTTTTGAACAGTAATACATCATGTGGTCACAGTTCTGAAAATATTACGAGGCATATATTGTCCTGCCTGTTCGAAATACAGTTTTGCTGCAATCAATGGCTTAATATCAAACAAATCCCTTATATTGCATATTAAATCTATATCATCATCCAGTTATAAAACTTTAATAAAGCCATGCAAGTGGCTTCATATTAGCAATTTTAAAAACAATGAGGTACAGATCTATTATCAACAGCCAATATTATTTAATGTCTAATGATAATAATAAGTAAAATCACCACAGTCCCATACTCTCATTTGAGAGAGAGAACTGGTGGTGAGTTTAACATGAAAGTCACCACACTTCAGACAAGGGGCAAGCCAGCACCTTCATGGTAACCTCAGCCAGTACAGGAATTAAACCCTTGCTGTTGGTGTCATTCTGTATCACCAACCATACCAACCATCCAGCCAACTGAGCTAGCAATGATGTTTGAGCTTTATTTGAGTCCTAAACTTCCACAATTTCATCCTCCACAATCCTAATTAGAAAATCATAACATCATTGGCAGTCTTGGGCCCCTTTGAAGATAACCAACTGCAGATTGAATGGAAAATCCAAGCAGATTTTGTGTTTTCAATGATGCCTGCAGTCGAATAAATGATCCAGTTTTTGTGCAACATTATATACGAACACATATTTTCCTATTGCTAACAGACAAGCATAAAGGTCTTTGTTGAACGTTTAATTTATTGGGATAGAGATCCTAATTTCTGACTTCTTAGCATTCCATTTGCGATGCTGATAGGCAGATGTCAGAAAGCTGACATAAAAACAGTACAATCAAGTTCTTATGAGTTTTGGGTCTTACTCTCTCACATCTGGGGTGGGTGTCTGACGTTCTTTGTAATTGGGAGTTTCCTTACTCCATGTAAAACTAATCGGGAAAATATATAATCATTCCACAACCCACAACATGCAGGGAACTAAATTTGCAGCATAGTCGTCAGGATGAATCCTTGGTGCAGATAGACAGAACATCAGTCTTAGAAGGATCCACAGATTTTAATGCTAAGTCGATTGAACCTTCTAACAGTAAAATTTTAGTTTACTAGTGAGATTCAGCACTCATGCTTTCGTGGACTATCTTCGATCAGAACTTCACCACTTTCAAGGTCCACAGCTGTCTGGAGGATAATTATGAAGATCACTACAGACCACCTCAATGATGAAGACCCCTACAGGGAGAGCACAGCCTGACCAGTCCATATATAGGAAAGGTCTCTGCAGAAGCCCAATGGTTCACTCTGTGGTTGCTCTGCTGAGCAAGTGTCAGGGTTCCCTTACCTCCGTGCCTCTGTCTGAGGTTTCCTGAGGCATCAAGGGATTTCCTTGTTCCTGAGGATCCATTCACATATTTTGGAAAATGAGGTGGTGACTTGAGGCCAGCTGGGATAGGTCTTTGCAGCACCAGAAAAACAATAGTAAACAGAGAAATTGCAGACCAATTGGATGTTTTGAGAATAGAAGATTTTCCTGTTGATGGATTGGACTGGCCTGCCACTGCATGGGTATAACTGATGTTCCCCCTGCAACTGGGGAATTGAGCAATGCAAGGGAAAACCAGTTCCCTCTGCTCTCAAGACCCCATCGGTTGTTAAATATACCTGCTGTCCAACTTAGCTAAAACCAGTGCATTGCAGTGGTGTACAGCTGTTTTTGAGATGCGGAGAAGATCCACAGATAATCCTTGGATAGAGTCAGAAGTGAACAAGTTGAGGAGACGAGTGACTTTGATCCATGCTGGCAGGGCATGATGACCAGTGCAGCGTGGTTTGAGATGTTCACAGATGAGGGCACAGATGGCACAGAGGTCCTCCTGCAGAACTGGGTCTTGGTCATCGTCAGGTTGCTCCATCTTAAGTAATAGATCCCTGGTGAGAGTTTGGCATCTGCTGCCTTCTGGCCCTCCCTTGTTCTCTCATGCTGTCTTGGTGAACAAGATTATGCCTTTCCTATGGAAAGTGCTGCCCCTCATTATGATGAGACCAAAAATCTGACAGTCATCCCCCACTGTCTTTCTGAGCAGGCAAATCCCGAATTGCCGTTGGCCAACCTTGTTGCTTGTCCTGCAGCCTCTCTGACGGTAGAGAGGTGCAGGACACTATCATAGCCGAGGTGCTAGCTGCCCATTCTCCCAGTTTCCTGTGCAGCACATTATCAAGTGCCCAGACCCCCTTGTCACACTGACATCCTTATGAGTGAGGCCTTGGGCAATTTTGACTGGCAGCCCAGTTCATACCCACTGTTCTGAAACAGAGAGCTGCCAAATCCTGTCCATTACTTTAAATAACACAGCATCTTCCTGAGCTTTCTTGTTTAATAATTAATTGGCTTTAACATGGATGACAGCAAGATAATGGACCAACCAAATTTAAAAAAAGCTCTCACGTTTCCCTTTTCAGGAGCTGACCTTGGAGGTTTATGAAGTGCAAAATGTCTTTATCTTTAAGACACAAGGCACTATAAAGCCAAGTTCCCTTGCAATGCAATGGCAAATTACAGCTTCATAAATATGACATATAACCACACTGCCAAAACAATCCTCACAGGTATAAAACTGCCTGTGGTAGGAATTGTAGGAGATTCAGATATTAGCTACTGAATGGTATTTCAGACAGCACAATAAATGAGGACCAGTCTGGCAGCGTCAGTGACAGGATGTCTGGAGAGCATTGTGACTCACCGGAGAAGCCTGCAAATTTCAAGTAAACTCCATTCAAGGGGCAGCACAGTGGCTAGCACTGCTGCCTCACACCGCCAGGGACCCAGGTTTGATTCCAGCCTTGGGAGACTGCCTGTTGGAGTTTGCACATTCTCCTTGTGTCTGCGTGGGTTTCTTCTGGGTGCTCTGGTTTCCTCCCACAGAGCAAAGATGTGCAGGTTAGGTGAATTGGCCACGCTAAATAGCCCATAGTGTTAGGTGCATTAGTCAGAGGGAAATGAGTCTGGGTGGGTTAACATTCAGAGGTTCGGTGCGCACTTGTTGGACCAAATGGCCTGTTTCCACACTGTAGGGAATCTAATCTAAGTATACGTCCACCTCACTGATTGGGACAGCATTCATTGTTGATCCTGAGTTACCTTCAAGGATGTGGTGGTGAGCTGCCTTTCTGAACCATTGCATTCCTTGTAGTGTAGGTACACCCACAATGCTGGAAGGTCCACAACTTACTCAAGTGACAAAGGTGGAACAGCGATTTCCAAGTCCGGTTGGTGAATGGCTTGGAAGGGAACATATTAGCAGACAAAATCAGAAGCAGAAGTTGGCCATTCAGACCCTGACCCATCTCCTCCATTTGATGGGCTGATCTGATTGTAACCTTAACTAAACATTCCCTCCTATCCCTGATAAGAATCTACCTCCCTCTACCCTAAAGATATTAAAAGTTTCTATTTCCACAATCTTTTTTGGGAAGAGAATTCCAAAAACTCCCATGTGTTCCCATTCCATGATATAAATATTATTTATAACTTTTCAGCTCAAGCCTGGATATTGTGCAACAGTTACTGCATTTAGTCATGGACTGCTCCAGTATCTGGGAGAAAGTGAGGACTGCAGACGCTGGAGATCAGAGTCAAGAGTGTGGTGCTGGAAAGCACAGCCGGTCAGGCAGCATCTGAGGAGCAGGAGAGTCAATATTTCAAGCATAAGCTCCTTATGAAGTGCTTACACTTAAAAAGTTGATTCCCATGCTCCTCAGGTACTGCCTGATCGGCAGAGCACCACACTCTCGACTCTGCACCAGTATCTGACGAGTCACAAATTATGCTGAATATTCTGCAATGACCAATGAACATCCTCACTTCTGATCTAATGATGAGGGAAGGTCATTGAAGAATCAACTGAAGAGTGCTGGGCTTACAGCACTACCATGAGGAGCTTCTGTCCTGGAGTGAGAATAACCGCTCTCCAACAACCATAACCACCTTTCATTGTGCTCAATATGACACCAGAGAGTTCCCCCTCACTAACATTGATCCAAAATTTGCTCTAGTCCCTTGATGCCACACTTACTCAAATGTGGTGGGTAGTCATTTTCACTTTTGCTCTGGAGGTCATGTCTGATTCAAGGCTGTAATGAAGTCAAGAGCTGACTGTCTCTGACGAACTGAGTATCAAAGAGCGGTTTATTGCTCATAGCCTAAAGTGCGGGGTTATGGCTAGAATAGTTGTGGAGACTCCTCCTCCAGTGAATTGTTCATTCATGAGTTGATGTGGCAGGACTGCAGAGCTTAGATCTGATTAATTGGCTGCAGAATCACGTAGCCCTGTCTATGCTGTTTGGTATGCACATAGGCTTGGTTTGTAGCTTCATTAAGTTGATATTTTGTTTAAGTATGCCTAGCGTTGCTCCTGCACTTGTTATTGAAACCAGGGTTGATTCCCTGGCTTAATGGTAATGGTGGAGCAGAAGCTAAGCTAGACCATGGAGGGTTCTATACAATTTTGCTGCTATTGATGGTTCATTAACACCTCATGAATAGGCAGCCTTGAGCTGCTAGATCTGTTGAAATTTTTCCCATTTTGCTTATCGCTACACAATAAGACGGCGAGTATCCTCATGTGAAGACGGAAATTCATCTCCTTGAGGAATAGGCAGTAGTTAATCTTACCAGATTGGCATGAACATGTTTTCATGACAGGCAGATTGGTGAGAATAAGGTCAAATTTGGTTTGCCCACTTTTCGGTTCTGTTATCACCTGCTGCAGATCCAGTCTAGCACCAAAGTCCTTTAGGATTCGACCAACTTGGTCAGTACTGTTGCTGCCACCAAGCCACACTTGGCAATGGAGTTTGAAGTCTCCCATCCTGAATACATTCTACACCTTTGGCACCATCACTATTTCCCCTAAGGGATGCTCAACATGAAGGAGCAGTGAAGGAGGGTACACGGTAATCAATAGGTTTACCTTGGGTATGATTGTACAGGTCCAAACCTTCCACTTGACCTCCAGCAGCCACAGCTATGGCCTGGCTGTCATGAAACAGATGTGGACAGCCTCTCTCTGGATTAGTTCCACTGAACTTTCCTGCCATGAGGTTGCTAGGCCAAAATTTGGCCAATGCCCAAAGTCTGTATTCAGATGGAAACCACAATCATCATCGGAAAGAGGCATTAATGCGATATGGCTCTCATTTGGCTACCTACCATGTTCAGGTGAGCAGTCAGTCATTCTTATCCTAGCCCAACTGTTTAAATATGGTTCAAGGTTGGGACTGTGGCATCACACTGAAGTAATAGTCAAAGGCATGACTTTACAGCCTCTGATCCCATAAGAATTGGAAAAAAAATATTAGTTTTATGAGGGAAGATCATTTCAAGTAACCAAATAACCTAGGGGGTGAATTCAGTATTGGATGGCAGTGAGAATGAGTGAAAGGGATCCAACTTCCTGTTTTAGACAGTTATTGATGGGGAAAGTTGCTTTGATATTGCTTTTGGCCTGAACAGAATCATCCCTAAGCCAAGAGACTGAAACATAGTGTAGTACTGGTGAACTGGCACCATCTGTCACATAAGAGGCCAAATGCCCATTTTATACAGTTAAAAATCACACAACACCAAGTTTTGTCAGCCACCTGATGAAGGACCAGCACTCTGAAAGCTACTGCTTCCAAATGAACTTGTGGGACTATAACCTGGTGTTGTGTGATTTTTAACTTTGTCCACCCCAGTCCAAACACTAGCTCCTCCACATCATGGCTACCGTTTTATATAGGTACATTTTCAGGCCCACGCCTTGCTGGCAGTGCCTTGAGGTAACTGCATTGAAGGACTAGCCTCTGCTTTGACCATAAAATCTGCTGAAGCATCCACAACAGAACAAGTCTCACTTTCTTTGAAGAGATCATATATTAGATGCTCAAATATATTTAAGGGGACTAATGCCAATTTTTGTTTCGACAGAAAGTTGGGCCCTGAAATCTTCCTTCATTGCACTCCTATACACTTCTCAAATATGCACTGCCATTTCCAATTTCTACATCTTAGCTCTACTCAACCTACTTTACAATTAAAGGTTGTAAAAACGTTGAGTTTTATATCAAGTGAGTGATGCTTTTACCTACAATTGTCAGGGCTACAGGATATTCTGCATGCTACAGATTATTCCTGAACTAGGTGGTTGGACAAACTCTTATTTGGAAGACTAGAGGATCAAGTTCCACTCCAAAGATTTATGTACCTAATCTAGGCTGACACTCCAGCACAGAACAGAAGAATTGCCATCTTTCACACAATATGATGCAGCACTCTCTGTCGGACACCTTTGAAAAGACGGCAAACAACAGTTTATCTTCTTGTCCAAACATGCTGAGGAATTGTTAATGGGCTGTAGAGTCTGAAGCAGCAGATGTTAGTTGGAAGGGTGAATTTAATGTCAAAACAGATTCTACAAGTGAAATACAGCAAACCAAAGATTGGATTCAGTGTAAAAGAAAATAAAGGACAAAAGATGCCCTTTTCAGTTTTTAACTGTTGGAAATTTTAAAAAGAAATAATTAGTTTTTAAAAGTTAACTATTTATTTTTAAAATTTCCAACAGTTAAAAACTAAAGGGTCAGGACTCCACACCAACAAGGTAAATGCCTGTGCAACAATGTTGTTTGGCAAGAATACAATGTCAAATTTACATTCCCATTCCAGTACTACAACCTGACACCATCAGGGATCATAATATCAATATGTTCTAAGTTTGGTAAGTTCAGGGAACCTGCAAATAATTCTTTAACAAATCAACCTTACTGAATTTCCAATTTTATTGTTGCAATTTGCCAAACGTGGAATTGGATATGAATCTGTTTCTGTCACAACACTTATCTTCCTATAGACAACACAAAATCGTTGTGATCCATCCAGTTTTGAAGCCATCACAATTGGTGAACTCTGACACTCTGAACTGGCTCAATAATACAATTGTCAAAAATTAAATTTGATCTCCTCCCTGACTTAACCAATGTCTTAGTGCTAAGTCTGTCAGGATGTTGTTTAATATGTGAGAACTTTGCTTGCATCAATAGCATGGCTTGTCTGTGCATAGTAACTCACTTCTTTGAAAAGCTTGGTTATGTCACTGCTCCACACCTCTGGAAGATAATGTATTATCGTATCCTTTCGTAAAAAAAATCCTTAGTATTATCCAACCTGATTAAGAGTCAACTTTAGAATTTTCAATTTCTGATTCTTCATGACAAGTTGCTGATACAGTCACTCTACTCTTCACTGTCAGAGTCAGAGATGTACAGCATGGAAACAGACCCTTCGGTCCAACCTGTCCATGCCGACCAGATATCCCAACCCAATCTAGTCCCACCTGCCAGCACCCGGCCCATATCCCTCCAAACCCTTCCTATTCATATACCCATCCAGAGGCCTCCTAAATGTTGCAATTGTACCAGCCACCACCACTTCC
>NC_057730.1:27633254-27683525 GCF_004010195.1 Chiloscyllium plagiosum
TACCTTTGAGCCAGTTCTGTATCCAAATTGCTAGTTCTCCCTTTATTCTATGAGATCTAACCTTGCTAATCAGTCTCCCATGGGGAACCTTGTCGAACGCCTTACTGAAGTCCATATAGATCACATCTACTGCTCTGCCCTCATCAATCTTCTTTGTTACTTCTTCAAAAAACTCAATCAAGTTTGTGAGACATGATTTCCCACGGACAAAGTCATTTTGACTATCCCGAATCAGTCCTTGCCTTTCCAAATACATGTACATCCTGTCCCTCAGGATTCCCTCCAACAACTTGTCCACCACTGAGGACAGGCTCACTGGTCTATAGTTCCCTGGCTTGCCTTTACCGCCCTTCTTAAACAGTGGCACCACGTTTGCCAACCTCCAGTCTTCAGGCACCCCACCTGTGACTATCGATGATACAAATATCTCAGCAAGAGGCCCAGCAATCACTTCTCTAGCTTCCCCCAGAGTTCTAGGCAACACCTGATCAGGTCCTTGGCATTTATCCACCTTTAACCATTTCAAGACATCCAGCACTTCCTCCTCTGTAATCTGGTCAGTTTGCAAGATGTCATCTATTTCCCTACAGTCTATATCTTCCATATCCTTTTCCACATTAAATACTGATGCAAAATATTCATTTAGTATCTCCCCCATCTTCTGTGGCTCCACACAAAAGCCGCCTTGCTGGTCTTTGAGGGGCCCTATTCTCTCCCGAGTTACCCTTTTGTCCTTAATATATTCGTAAAAACCCTTTGGATTCTCCTTAATCTATTTGCCAAAGCTACCTCATGTCCCCTTTTTGCCCTCCTGATTTTCCTCTTAAGTATACTCCTACTTCCTTTATACTCTTCTGAGGATTTACTCGATCTATCCTGTCTATAACTGACATATGCTTCCTTCTTTTTCTTAACCAAACCCTCAATTTATTTAGTCATCCAGCATTCCCTATACCTTCCAGTCTTCCCTTTCACCTTAATAGGAATATACTTTCTCTGGATTCTCATTTCTGAAGGCTTCCCATTTTCCAGCCGTCCCTTTACCTGCAAACATCTGCCTCCAATCAGCTTTCCAAAGTTCTTGCCTAATACCATCAAAATTGGCCTTTCTCCAATTTCGATATTCAACTTTTAGATCTGGTCTATCCTTTTAAAACGAATAGAATTATGGTCGCTGGCCCCAAAGTGCTCCCCCACTGACACTTCATTCACTTGCCCTGCCTTATTCCCCAAGAGTAGGTCAAGCTTTGCACCTTCTCTAGTAGGTACATCCACATACTGAATTAGAAAATTGTCTTGTAAGCAGTTAAGAAGTTCCTCTCCATCTAAACCTTTAACACTATGGCAGTCCCAGACGATGTTTGGAAAGTTAAAATCCCCTACCATAACTACCCTATTACTCTTACAGATAACTGAGATCTCCTAACAAGTTTGTTTCTCAGTTTCCCTCTGACTATTACGGGGTCTGTAATACAATCCCAATAAGGTGATCATCCCTTTCTTATTTCTCAGTTCCACACAAATAACTTCCCTCGATGTATTTTCAGGAATATCCTCCCTCAGCACAACTGTAATGCTATCCCTTATCAGAATGCCACTCCCCCTCCTCTCTTGCCTCCCTTTCTATCCTTCCTGTAGCATTTGTATCCTTGAACATTAAGCTGCCATTCCTGCCCATCCCTGAGCCATGTTTCTGCAATTGCTATGATATCCCAGTCCCATGTTCCTCACCATGCCCTGAGTTCATCTGCCTTCCCTGTTAGGCCCCTTGCATTTAAATAAATGCAGTTTAATTTATTAGTCCTACCTTGTCCCTGCCTGCCCTGACTGTTTGACTCTCTTCTGTTCTCAACTGTACCAGTCTCAGATTGATCTCTTTCCTCACTATCTCCCTGGGTCCCACTCCCCCACCTTACTAGTTTAAATCCTCCCAAGCTGTTCTAGCAAATCTCCCTGCTAGTATATTAGTCCCCTTCCAATTTAGGTGCAATCTGTCCTTCTTGTACAGGCCACTTCTACCCCAAAAGAGATTCCAATGGTCCAAAATGTGAATCCTTCTCCCATACACCAGCTCCTCAGCCATGAACTCATCTGCTCTATCCTCCTATTCCTGCCCTCACTAGCCCGTAGCACTGGGAGCAATCCAGATATTACTACCCTTGAGGATCTCCTTTTTAAATTTCTGCCTAACTCTCTGTAATCTCCATTCAGTGTCTCAACCTTTTCCCTTCCTATATTGTTGGTTCCAATGTGGACAATGACTTCTTGCTGGCCCCTCTCCCCCGTGAGAACATTCCTCTGAGACATCCTTGTTGTTACTACTATGACTACCCTCTTGAAAATAAAATAAAAATAAAATTGTTTCAACATTTTTACATGATATACTCATTATGAAGGCAAAATAAGAACAATGGATGCTGGAAATCAGAAACAAAAACAGAAATTGCTGGTCCAGTTCAGCAGGTCTGGCAGCATCTGTGGAGAGAAAGCACTCTCAGGGAAGATCTCTCAACCTGAAATGTTAACTCTGATTTCTCTCCACAGATGCTGATAAGCTTTTCCAGCAATTCTTGTTTTTGTTTATTTCAACGGAAATAAAAAAAGACTAATTCCTGTCCTTCACTTTTAGGTTTGAAATGACCATTTTTGCCAAATGATTCACATCAATCATTTCCTTAAAGCAACACTTTTCCCAATGCCAAATTTCCTGTTTATCAAGTTTTCACACTGGTTCCCATCTGACACCTGAATGTCTCTGAATGGTTTCACAATCTGAAGACTGTTTTTGTGGAAGACTTGAGACATACCCTTACCCATCAGCATACTTTGTAGCATAAGAGTCTATGAACCCTTTGGCCACTTCAAGTAGACAGCAACTTTCTCAGACTAAAAATGCCACCACTCTTCCTGTGAATTTAGAAACTAATTGATGATTTGTGGTTAAATCAAACTTCCAAATACAACTTTCTTTCTCTGAACTCTTTCACCCTGTAACCTGTGCTTTGTTTTTAGTTGCTCATGCTATGTGCATTTGTTCTCTTTTTGCAGATCTCTCCCTCTCTCCTTTGCACTTTCCTCCCTTCTCACGCTCTATGTATTTTTCATTTTTCTTCTCTCTCAAGGGCTTTACATTTCCAAATCTCTTTCTTGTTCCTGCCTTTCTTTTTCAGATTCCTTTTTGCACCTCAAGCTGCCTCACCTGCACTGAACTTTGTAAATCCTCTGAATTAATTACCACATCTGGATTAGCCTTTTGCTCAGTTCTGAGCTTCTGTTCAGCATAGCCCCACCCACAGGTAATTATCTCCATAGCAACCTCAGGGCTTTCTTATATTTTGAAGTCTTTCAAATGGATCATAAGTTCAAGTGCTGTTTGTTCACACACATACAAATAGGAAAATAAATAATGAAAGCAAACATCCTATCATTCAGATTAAACTGAAAGCAAATTCTGCATTTTAATGTTGAATGTAACCCATGATAAAGTTAGATAAAACATATTATCTCAGTCCCAGGATTTCTGTGGGCAACTCAAAGCAATGTGGCCATGATATTCAACCACTCCAAGCAAGAGGCTTTGTACCAAAAGGATGATGACACAAAATATTGCAGAATCCATACAGAGGTGTATATTGGTCAATAATGGCTGGGTGCAAGGAACTGCCTAAGTATTTCGATGAGTTCAGTTCCTGGAGTATGAGGAAGGATTAAATCAACATAAATAAATTGATGGAACAGCTCTGCAAAATGAATATTTCTTAAAGTCGATTTAAAAATAAACAACCACAGCATTCTTTTCTGAAGATTTCACCATGTTTTTAAGTAATTCAATTCAAGTTTATTTGAACAATCAAATAAAAACAGGCTGGCAGAATGGAAGAAATCACGCAGACAGATGGATACAGAGATTTTGAACATAAAGGAAGAACTGAGGAATTCAATATTTGTAATGAAATATCATGAGCTAATCCACAGATCAAATCATAGCCAAGTATAAAATCTATTGTTCGAATGATGTATTCATTTTAGCTTACAACAGAACTGCAAGGAATTGGTTGTGTTTGCAATAATCTTCTTCAACAGATACACATAGTGGTCCCCATTCTCCACTCACCCTGTCAAAGCACAGTGACAGATCCATTGACCTTCTCTCTCCACCACATACACGCTTTTCCTTAGATGTATGATGGTTTAAATATCAAAAATAATTTCTACCATCCGTACTGCACTAAAATAGTGTTAGTGGGTAAGCAGCTTTCATATAAATAAACAATTAATATAGGCACTACAATGATAATAATGTAAAAATAGAATAGCTCTGCAGTCTCAATGCACAGAATCTCTCGATCATTGACAGAGCCATAATGCATGGAGACAAGCAGATGAAGGAGGTGAATGTATAATGCATAGGTAAGAGGTGTACTGTTTCATGTGGCACATGGTACCAGTACCAAGGTCCTAGCAAAACAGATTAATCAGGCAGTCATAGCTTTAAATTCGGAAGTGTGGGAGATGGAAGACTCATGTGGAAAATGCAGTATGAATAATACTTTGAACATAAATAAGAACATTAGAAATGGGGGCAAAAGTTGTGCTTTAAGCACCACAGATAAAAAAATCCAATAAGTGCAAAACAATTAAACCAATGATGAGAAACAAGAAATGTGAAAGTGAAACGTAAGTGGAAAGGGGCAGATTAAGGTCTGTGGTTCAAATAAACATTTTATATCAAAGAGGGGGATTACTGAAACAAACAAAATAAACTGCAGGGAAAATTTCGGCTTGGAAGGTACAACAAAGTGGATAATACTAAATCAGGCTCATAAGACAGTCAGGACTATGAACTAAATATACCAGCATATAAGGATAGATAGAGAAAATAGTCTAAAAGATAGAGTAGTTTTAGTGGTTAGGACTGACATCACTTCAATAATGGGAGAGAATATAACAGGAGATAAGTGGAGAATGGAAACAATTGAATTCTAGACAAAAAGTGAGGATTATAGTAAGCACAGAACCTCTGGTAGCAACTGTTAAGTAGTAGATTGTATAAATGCAGAGATTAGACATGCACAAAGTAACAGCACACTGGTTTTAATGGGAGATTTTAAATTTCATGAGGATAAATGACAACCACGTCAAAAAAAGTAATGAATTTCCTTTTTGTGTCTAGGTTTGTTTTATTTTTACAACAATGCCTTTCTGTCCATGGATAATAAAGAAATCAGTTTAGAGTATTACAAATGCCCTAACTATGATCTCTTGACGTTCTCTCACTTTGGCAAAGTGCACGTCACCCTGTCTGTGAAGAAAAGGGGCATAAGTAACTCAGGAAATTATACAGCACTTAGAATAACAGCTGCAGTCCGAAAATTATTAGAGCCTATAATCAAAATGGTCAGGGCACAAACTGAAGATTGCTTTCTCAGAAAGTGTCTCTCAATTCTGACACCTCCAGAATGTTACCAATTTTCAAAATTTTGGGTAGGAGTCAAGAAACAATTAACAGACTGCTTGAGAAGCTAGTTAATGGGAATGGGAGGATGAGAATGTCATTTTAAAATCAGCAAATAGGCACTCCTGAACTTATGCTTATGCATGCTTGCATATAGGTATTGTGTTCAATGTTAGCAAAAGTTAATAAAGAGACAACTCTTGAGACCCCAGGGTTACTGTGCCAGGTTGTGTACATCACACCACAGTTGGCTGTTTGGTCATTTTGTGCTCAGCCAGGCTGCAGGCTCTCAGAGGTGCTACCTGCTGTCTTCTGCAGAGAAAGGCAGGCCCCCATCATTGCCGCTGTCTGCATTTATCACTCATCACCTGCAGTCATTCCTGCTTCCTGCTACCACTCAGCACACCAACTAGGCGTTGAGTTCACCCAATTACAGCAATTAAGTTTTTAAATAAGGCTTTGTAAATGATACAAATGCAGCACAAGCTTAGGAATTGAACATTATCAGAGTGTTCATAGCATTCACTGGTCGTTCCTTACTGCCTTGAGAAGGTGATGGTGAGTCTTCTTCTCAAATCTCTAATAGGTTAAGTCACCATAGTCCGTTGGAGCTCTCTTACGGCTGCTCTCTTACTGGAGACAGAGATGACTGGCAGTGGGTTAACCTGAGGGTCACCGGGCATCAAGCAAAAGAGAGGTTGAAAAAGGTGAGTCATTCCGGATAACCTCAGCTAGGACAGAAACTGAACCCACATTGTTGGTGCTAGTCTGCATCAAAAACCAGCCATCTATCTGAATGAGCTAACCTATCTTGTATAGCTCCATAAGTGTATCATACAATTACAATGTAGGGGGTACCAGGATTTTGATCCAGCAATGATGAACAAAAAAGGCAATACATATTCAAGTCTGCACAATGTGTGATTGCAGAAGGGACTTAAGAGATGAAAACAAATCCCATGAATTAAAATCCTGCAGATCTGGCAGCTGCTGCTGAAGAAACTGAACACATTGCTCCAGTGTATTTCTGTGGGTAGTATATGCTAGAACTACTGTTCAACAGTGATGAAGGGATTGAATGTTTATGTTACTGTTTGGGGGTTCCAGTATGGTGGCTTGGATGATCATATTCTATTACAATGTTTTCTGCATTTTAACTGGTTCATCACTGAACATCTCCAGTATTTCCCCTTTGGCCACTCACGTGCTAAAATTGTTGATATGATGATGAATGCTTCCACAGATGCTAAAGGCAACATTTGATCAGCAGCCCTCTTTCACTAAAAACGTTAGATGCAGCACACCCTCCAAATGAATTACAGATTGGAGAGTCAGTCATTTTATTTGCTTATTTATTGTTGTAAGTAAGCACAACTGCAACCAGCACTCAGCTCATACAGAAACCAAACTAATAAGGCAACTGCAAATAACTTTGTGTGTTTTTAGAATATAAATTAAAGTAGCTCATAATTGGAACATCATGACTGCAACTCATTCTTCAAGCACATATGTGGCCTGTGATTTGCTAAAGGAAGAATTGCAAGATGGCGGCATCCTCAAGGTTGGCAGCATTCACACTCCAGGGCCCATCTGTTCCCTCCCTTCTTCCCTTACCCATTCTGCTTTTCTTTATCTTCATCTGCTTCCTGTCAACAGCAGCGGCAAAATTGACATCATGGAGGAGAGTGGCCAGAGCAGGAATCTTGGCAAGGCATCAGCTTGGCCTGACGGTGGAACCAGGGACTACAGGTTGCGATAGGCCTGGAGCAGGGAATGCAGGCTTCAACAAAGTGGCAGCTTCAGTGGAACCAGGGACTCCTAGTTGTGATAACCAGGAGGGCCCGGCTCTAGGCCTATCAACAAAATGGCACTGGGGCCAGAGACCCTTGGTCATAGGGATAGCGTGGATCCAGAACGGGACCTGGCATGGTGGCCCATCAGTGAAGTGGACCAGCCATGAAAAGATGGCACTTGGAGAGTAGCGACTCCGATGTTGGGGTCCACAGGCAGTGGAGAGGTGGAAGCGCAGGTTGGTCAACTGGCTCAGGACTCATGGAGGAGGTGGCAGAACCAAGATGGATTGTCTTGCAGCCATATTGTTTTATTCTGTTTATCCTTAATCTATTTAAAATGGCTCCGGAATGTGGCAAAAGTTGAAACTCTGTTTTACAGTGTTGTTCATTGCAGAGTACACGTGACAATAAATCATTCATTTGATTGAATGTCACTTATTAATGAATCTTCTTTGACTTCAGATACATACACGGTATTAAAAGCTTTGGAGAGTGCCAAATAACGTCACAGTCAATGAAGTACTTTTGAAGTTTAGATACTGCTGTCATGTAAGAAATGTGGCAGCTGATTTCAAACCATAATACTGCAAGTGATCAGATGTTGTGTTTTATGCATTGTTTGAGAGATAAAATGTTGACCAGGAAACATAGAAAACTTATTTGTCAGTCTTCAAATAGGGCTTTGAAATCCAATATATTTACTTGTGAAGACAATTCCTCAATTCAGCATCTCATCTGAAAGAAAGCACCTCCAAATATATAGCACTCCCTTTGTGCTACAGTAAAGTAGCAGCCTACTTCATATACTCAAGGCTTTCAAGTGGGTTTGAACCCAAAGCCTTCTGCCTCAGAGGAGAGAGCACTTTAAAATAAAAAATTCATTCCCACTTATTGTTACTTTGCAGTTTTTAGAGCAACCTCTGCCTGATTTCTTATCAACAAGGAACAATTTTTGCACATTTATGAAAACAGGTCTTAGAAATTAAAAGGGTTTATGCCCGAAACGTCGATTCTCCTGTTCCTTGGATGCTGCCTGACCTGCTGCGCTTTTCCAGCAACACATTTTCAGCTTAGAAATTAAAAGACAACCTGTGAAATACGATATAGAACAAAATTGTTTTTAAATCTGAATTTTTGAAGAAACATGCCTTCAATAAAACATGCCCATTTCATGTCCAAGTGATAAGAAGAAATACATGATTTTGTATGCCAATCAAAAACTGGACTGTCTAAAGTGCATACAGACAAGGTAAAGTGTGTGATAGCAACATAAATTGCAGTTGTAAAGGGAGGAGATTGAAATGTGACCTAATACACAAAATACCTTTTAAATGCTTAAGTTGAGAAAAAATATTATATGAATCCTATTTACTCATTTCAAACAAGAATGTTCAAATCGTATTACCACTTGCTACATAATTTTCAAAACAAAGTAATGCTGTGAAGAAGAAATTCTTGGTTTTAACGGGAGAGAAACAGCTTCTACAATTACATATCATTATCTCACATTTTATAGCAATTTGTGCACTTCCATGCAATCAAGGTTTCTAAAGGGCCAATTTCTATTAACTTGTATAAAAGAAACATAGCATTCAGTTGAAATGCAACTGTGTCAGCAGCCAAAGATTTCTTGCCAAGCAAAAAGATACGTTGATTTTCTTTACCAGGTTCTCTTTTACTACGATATAGTCAAAATCATTTATTTTAATCCATTACAGGATCTCATCAGTAATTGCATTTTTTTTGTTTTTAAAGCAAACTCACCCCACTGTACTGTTAGTTCCTGCAAGAATTGAGCTGGTTGGTCACAAGGAAGTGAATTGGAAGTGATTTGCTCCAAAGCTACGTTAAAAAAATCCTCAAAATACACCAGGGGTATTTGGAGAGAGGGATAGGAAATTAGCAATCCTGTAGCCAGCTTCCTTCACTGTCATTAATCATGTTGTTTCTCACAGCTACAATGGAAGCTTATGGAAGGGTGGGGAACATACACTATTGGTTGACTCAGCTCTTTCCAATACAAGCCAGCCAATCCTTTTGCCCTGAGATATAAATAACTAGGAAGCAATTACAAAATATATAAAATGAAGAATCCTGATTGCAGAGTAAAGCAGCATTCAGTCTGAATAATACACTGTAAACTTCATTTGAGTTGACTTCTTATGTGAACCGCTTGCAGGAGGGTCACTGATCGCTGAATAATTCCACCCCCCAAATCACACCATAATCGAATTGCAGCCTATTTCCCCAACCATAATGAAAAAGGCAACCTAAATAATGCAGGTAATGTCGTCGGTCTCCCTTCAACTGTTGTACTTTATTACTGATGACTGCTATCCTCCATTCCTGCTGTACTGTAACAATGAATATATTTCACAGTGCACTTGGTTTACTGTGTAGGTTGTGGGAAACAGGCATTTCTACATAATGGAAAAATATTTTTTTGAAAAACAACCTCAGGCTTTTTAACTGAGAAATTCACCTAACATCCCTCTGATGAGGCCAAAGAGATTTTTCTACTTAAATGATTTGTAAAAATATTTTTAAAAATTGCAAACATTTCTTCATTTTGATTTTGCAACAGCTGAGAGTTTGCGTTTGTACAAGGAGAATATAAAAACAGAAGTTTATTGTTGAAATTTCCAATTGGAATGTAAAGTTAACCAAAAGTTCTCTCTTTACCCATCTGATAATTCAAGACCAGACATTTCTTAAGATGAAATATGTAAGTACCTTAATAAGTAACATCTGTCAAGCAAGATATTGGAATTAGATCATTAAGCATCATAGCTGCTAGAGTTTAATTTGAAAAATAAATTCTAACTAAACAAATCAAGAGCCTTTTGCAAGATGTATCTTTTTTTAAAATAGGACTCATTGTTAAATTACATCGGGAGCCATTTCACTTTCAGCAGAAAGATACTTCAAACGAGAAGCCAACAAGGTTTGGTCATCAAGCTGTCTTTAATATGGACTGAATCGATTGTACATACTAGCAAACTACAGCAGAAGAATGGAGCCTAAAATATACAGGATTGAATTTTAGTAAAACAAAACCTTTCAAAAAAAATCTATAAACATGTTTTGATACCCATCTCTGAATTTTAGAAGCAGTTGCTCAAATTGCAAGATGGTCAATTTCATCTTGTGCATTACACTCAGATGGAATAGAATATCGAAACGTAAAATGCTGTACCAGATTATTTATTCACTGTAGGAGAAAGTGAGGACTGCAGATGCTGGAGATCAGAGCTGAAAATGTGTTGCTGGAAAAGCGCAGCAGGTCAGGCAGAAGAAGAAGGGCTCATGTCCGAAACATCAATTCTCCTGCTCCTTGGATGCTGCCTGACCTGCTGCGCTTTTCCAGCAACACATTTTCAGTATATATTTACTGTAGTTTCAAAGAGTTAACATTAAAAAAAACTCAAGATTTTTTTTAAAAATTACTCTTTTAAACAGACTGAAAGCCTTGACTACATGAAATTTCTTGAGTTGAATGAGTTACAAAGCCTGACTGTTTGACAAAGCTAAACCGAGAGAGTTGGTGCAGACCCAATGGGGCCAAATGGCCTCCTTCTGCACTATAATATTTCTGAGATTCTGTGAAAATAACCAAGGATTCGGCAATCAGCTCAAGGTCCTTCTACATTCATATAATACTGAGCATTTCTATTAATTCAATAATTCTTACATTTTCAGCATTGGCTAAGTCAGTCCTCCAGTAATGTTACACATGCACATTAAGCAAACATTAAGCATACACGTTAAGTATTCTGTTAGATGTTTAAAAAAAAACTTATCAGTATGCAGATATTGGGTCAGAAAATAATCCCATGTAGCATTCTTTAAAATCAAGATCCCATTTTGGAGAATGTGTAAATACTTTAGCATGAAGGTATCTACTTAGACTAGAAAAAACATCTTTTCAGTTTTATTTAATATTTTTTCATATTTATGGGGATACAGCAATCATTTCTTCAATTTTCTGCTTTTTTTTGTTTAATAGCTGTAATTAGACTGAAAGCTCAAAAGCAGAGCAACATTCAGACAGATCATACATTAGGGCAAACAAACTATGAATTGCTATTTCCAATTGTATTGGAAACATACAATGTGAACATACAACTTAGGAGAAGAATAGGCCATTTAGTCCTTCAAACCTGATCTCCCATTTGACAGAATCATGATGAATCTGATTGTGGCCCTAACTCTAATTTTCTGTTACCAACTTCTCCTAATGAAGAATCTAATATGGGCCTTAAAATATTCCAGGGCCCTGCGTCCACTGTTGTCCAGGGAAGAGAATTCTACATACTAACAACATTTCGAACAGAAAATTCACTCCATCTCCATCTTAAATGGAAGACAACTTACTTTTAAGCTGTGTGTCCTGGTTTTAATGTTGTGCTCCAGGTAACATATCCTTTCAATACCCACCTTGTCCAATTCCCTTAGCATCTTATACAAGGTCACCTCTTATTCTTCAAAACTTCAATAAATATAGGCTCACGCTATCCAACCTTTCCTCACAAGGCAATCCCTTCATCCCAGGAATGTGACCTGTTTTTGAAATGCAATTGTACATACTCTTTCTTAAGTAAGGTGACCAAAACGATACATAGTACTTCAAATATGTTACCACCATGGCTCCATACAAGTGTAATAAATCTTGCTTACTTTTTCACCCGATTCTCCTTGCAAACAAATGGTGGATTTTGTTGCAACTATTTGAGACTTCAACAAGTTTACCAAATCTTATTTATCAAAGAGCATAAGCCTCACAAAGAGCATAAGCCTCACAAAGAGCATAAGCAGTGCACGTGTGTTCTATTCAGTTAGTAAACAAGAGGAGATTATTTCCCAATCTTTGATTCCCATTTCCTGTGGATTACACAAGTAACTTCAGAACAGAGAATAATTATAAACACCCAAATGTTGACAATGACAGAAATCAGTTGTTGTATAGGAGAACTATTTTTTAACCAATTGATAGAAGGTGCAGGTTTAACAGATTCATTTGAGATACAATACTGAATCAAGATTACAGGCAGAATCTTGTTGAGTAATGAGAGTCTGGTCAGCTGGCTGGACAGTCAGTAAGAGACCCTTCCAGGGAAGCCCTGGAGGGGGCACATGTAAGAGGTCATAAGACAAGGAGGACCAGGCAGGTTTGGAAGCAAGAGTGAAGACCAGCTTTCTCTGGCACCCCCTGCCTCATGTTCAGTCCCTTTATGAAGGACACCTTCTTTGTCCAAGGTAATACCTGCCCACATTGTTGGATAAGCCACATGATGACAGGTTCATGTCAATGGGTTCAGGCCAGCTGCAATGAGAATGGGGCCCTTAACTGGTCCTTCACTGAACACTTAACAGCTCAATTCATGATTGATCCAGAAGGTCAACTATGGGTCTTCCTGCCTACAGCATAATTCTGCTGGAAAGGGAGAGGGTGACTGCATTCAGCCAATCTATTTCCCAACCTAATTACACGCCCTTCCACCTCCAAACTTACCACTAATGAGATACAAAAGCATCCTTCATTTCAAATTGATTTCCAGATGAATATTCTGTATTATATATAAATAAAAAGCCTTAACTTTAAATATCTTGCTGAGGCCAAAGGTCCATCAATATTTAGCAAAGTTCATACAAATATATAGTCGACACAATCAAAGGCTAAAGACTGGACATTAGCCCTCAGGAATGGAGATAGGTTGACACAATATTTTGCAGAGCTGGCTGACATGCCATTCCTCAATGCCTTTTCAATGACTGGATGAGTTTTTTCAGAGGTAGTATGAGAGGTGCAGCAGCACAATTCAGGGACAATTGCAGGTGAGTGACCACCTTCCCACAGTGAGAACCTCTAACCCATATTTACGTGTGAGGTTGTCATGAAGCCTTCCCTAAATATCAGTTAATCCACTACCACAGACACATTGTGTATAACAATGCCATTATTAGTCATATGGACTTTGGCCTAAATGCATTATACTTTAACAGGAAGCGACAACTGATTAATTTATTAGTCCACTTATTGATATTTCTATTTCTAATTTAACTTTCGAACTTTGTTGTTCTCAAAATGATGTATTTGAAAGAATGACTGAACCTTACAATTCTATTCAGAAATGTGTTGTCATTTAAACGAGGTCATTTTACCTTCTTTGTACTATCAGGTGCTGTAGCTGATCTCTAAAATCTCTAATTCTTATGGTATTCAGCATTTCCTAATCAGACAGAAGAGAAACATCAACCCCCCAAGCACAGGGAGTATTCCATAACATAGATGGAAAGAAATAGGAAAATGAACATTAATGTTTTGTGATTTTATTTTAATTTTGAATGGAGAATTGACAGTTTAAATCCCTTTTAAAAATATCAGCAAATTATTTGGAAATTTTATCAGCAATTTAATTTTATTTGATACATCTGAAATATGATTAAAAAGAAAATGAATCTTCCAATGTTCCCACACAGAAAATGCTTTTAAATGAACTGAACAAATTACTTTAGGTAATTCCTAAAGTTTATGAATTTTTTGTATTTCATTCTACTAATATTCAATAAAGTCAATAGAAATGCAATGGAAAGTAGATTCAATCAACCTTCAAATTTATTGGATACAGAGCAATTATAACACTTAATCTCATATTTCATTACATTAAGATCCATATATAAATACTAACTGGACCAATGCTTCATTTAAGGAAAGTGTTGGCTATCAAATGAGGTAACTAGTTCAAATTCTTTTTATCATCACAAATAGCTTTGACAAATAGCTTCATTAGTGATTTGTACACAGAAAAGCCAGTAGGTTCAAAAAGATAAGTGGAAGATTTTCATAGAATATCACTTGAAAATGCTAATGCCATATATCATAATATGTCATAATAGCATACCATTGACCAAGAGAAAATTGAAAAAAAGAGGCTGGTATGTGTTCCAATGTTGAGGCCAAGTGTGTACTTATTCAATACTTTATGTTCTTATTCAATCGCATCATTTACTGTGAATAAATGTTTGGCACAGCATAATAAAAATTTTAAACATTCATTAAAAATTTCACACATTATGCTGATATGTTTAATAATTATTTCAAACGGCGCCAGGCAAATTGATTGTACATGGAGATATGGGAATATCCTCTAAGGAGAGTCATTGCAGGTTTAGCCTTTGAGATATCAGTGCTACAATCCATGCATTATACATCTTATGACTTACAAGGGAAAACATTTTTAGACATATAAAGGATGGTTTAAATTGTGCCATGTAGTTTTACATGACTGTGTCGCACACCAATTAGAGTATTTATCAAAGAGCAGACATCGCTGATCTTGGCAGCAGAAAAAAACAAATTCTATTAAGTCTTAAAGAAGGAAAATTGTCATTACCTGTAACTGAAAGCCACAAATAATAAATTATTCACGATTCCTGAGGGAAGCAATTGCGGAAAAAGCCTGGACCCATTCAAAGACCAGAACAGGGTTAACATGAAATGTATCGACATAGATTATTCAATTATTATTTTTGCTTTGACTGGTGATGAAGAGGGGTTCACTATCATGACATGGAGAATATTTTCCAACATTCTGTTGTACAAATTAGTCTTTTGCATTTCCCAATTAAATACAGTCAAAATTATAGGAAGGAGGTAGATTTTAGTCCTAATTCTCATTTTCTGAACATGATTATTTATTGTTAAATTAATAACGTGGCAGGACAAATTCTGGAGAATTCAATATTTCATACAACTGAAAATTAAAATTAAGTTTCATTGTTTATCTACGAAATGCATTCATTACTTCTCCCCATAAGGATATGCTTAATTCATTCCCAGGGAGAAGTTCAACATGAATACAGCAAAAGAACAACTTCTTTAATATTTAGTTGAATTAAGTGGGTAAAAACAAAGACATTCGAAACCCTACAATGGATAACAGACACTACAATAATGCATTTATATTAGACATTTATACTAGATTCTGGTTCAATATTTAAATGATGAGATAAAATATGTCAGTCAATTTACAAAAATGCCATCTTTTTAAATAACCAGGCTTCTTTACTTGTAGTAAATAGGTGATCTGGGAAATATGGATGGACTGACAAAATTGCAGAATTTTGTGAAACGATTTATGCAAGTGCATTAACCTGCACACTCAACAGAAGCATTTTTCTGTTTTCTTCATAAATCTTGATAGATTTATGAACACACATTAAACAAATTGAGAATTTGAGCTTATTCAACAGATTTCACAAGCTGGAGAAGCCATTTAATTTTTTTAGATAGGATTTTTAGAGAATTGCTTGGACAATGCAAATCCTCAGTATATTTACATATTTTTCTTCAGTGACATTTAACTTTTGTGAAATTATCTAGTACCCTTTTAGTTTCAAAAGCCATAGGATATAGAATATAATAAGCATTGTAATAATGAACAATTATTCCAGAACATTATGAAAAAAAATTATTGAGGACACAGATTAAAGATTCATCTTACAAATTAATTTGGTGTAATTTATATTTGTTTAAAAGTATATCAACTTTAAGACATCTCAAAAAAGAGAAACAGTATTCTTAGAAACAGTGTATTTTGTCAACTTATGAATTACATATTGTAATAATTAAAAATGTATAGTACATTATCTTTATTAATATTTGTCTCAACTACTCAATGTCTTGAACTAACTTGGAAAAAAATGATATTTAAAAAGACTAATGCATGTCATGGGAAGTTTCCAGGGTAAAGGAAAATTCATTTCTCTATTTGGAAGATTTTTAGACACATTGTTCAAAAAATAAATGAGCTAAATAGTTTTCTGAAAGCTTCAAAAGAGGCTGTTCTGTTTTCATTGGAAGAGGCAAAAGGTCCTGTCTAATCTACTCGTCACATGTAGTGTTATTCTTTTGGAGTCCATGGAGTCAATTATATCTGGTTATATGCCACAAAAAATTAACTTTCTTGTAAAGACATCATCACAGCCAACACGCAAATTGCAAACAGAGGAGGGTCGAGGAGCATGTCAATTTTGTCTGGAGATAAAAGAACTGTCATGTATATGATTGCCTGTGAAAAGAAAGAGGGCATCTATGCCTTGTTATCATCAGTTAATTAGCCACTACAGGCAGGCAAGCATACATTTGAACATTTACCATGGCAATAAAATATATTATTCAGATGCAAGAAAAACAAAGATGACGACACTTACATGAACCAAATACTATTTGCCAGACAAAGGGGCTGAATTAACCCGAAAATAACAAAAAAAGGACTGAAAATGTGGATTGTAACGGTTTACAAACAAAACTATCACCTTTTTACTTAAAGCAAAATGATTTTCCAATGCAAAAAATACATGCTCACAATTGTGGGCTGCTCCAAATTTGATTCACAATCTGAGGTGGTGACCTTTTGCAAATATAGATGACAGAAACAATTCACTAAGCAGTAACACCCATGTTATGATCTTCAATATAAATTCTTCAGTTAGTGAGACTTGTACATATGACCTCGGAGCACACACATTTACAGAACAAAAGGCTGCACGGAATAACCTACGCCGCTGCTTTGCAGTAATCGTGAATGAAAATAAAATTAATAACAGATTTGAAATTGATGTAGTGATACAGTATGATATCTTGGATGCTATCACTGTTCTGAGGCAATTTCAAGGAAAGAGGAACCCTGCCAACCTCATTTTTCCAACAAAACAACTGCTTTCATTCTTCTCTTTTTAAAAATATTCTGACAATATCTGGCATTAAGCTCAATAACAGAATTAGGATAACATCGGATGTCAAGTAAATCAATAGAAAATCAATTATATTGTCAAAAGTAAGATGTATTACTTGCAATTTTCCATTTGATGGTTGAAATGAAACTAATACAGTATTTGTGGTCAGCAGGCTTAGTTAAGGTTACATTCTGATTGGAGTAAGGCATGGAAAATGCATTTAACTGTCATGAAATGGAAGACATTAATATACTCAAAATAGTAGGAAAATAGAAGTAAAATGTCTTGAAATCTCTTCATTCTGATTTTTATTTCAACAAAATTACAACACAAAGTCAAAGAACTTTATAACTTGGGTTACTGCCAACTAGCTAAAATGAAGTAACTTGCATTTTTAAACAAATCAACCAGAAATCCTGTCCTCAGGTAAGTGATGGGACACACTGACATCCACATTTATTTTTTCGTTGCATAACATGCCAGCTAGGGTGGTTTGACTACTGTGCAGTCTTTATTATAAGGAACAATGTCGATGAATCCTTCTCTAACAGAGAAAACATGAACATCTCTCAGTAGCAATTTCTCTTGCAGCATTCCCAAAAATAGACTTACAAAAAGGGTTCCAACTTACTTCAGCAGGACTGCAGCATTTTAACTCCAAAGGAATTGTGTATTAAACTAAACAGTGTAAATTCTAAACCCATTTTAAATCCCACTTGTACAACACATATTTGATAAAAGATGCAATAAACCAACTTATTACTTTTTCCTCTATTAAACAGAATCAAAACCCTGAATCACTTGCGTTGTCCTACTATATAGAATACATGTATTTTCTTTTGTTGAATAAGATAGCATCAAATTACATTATTCCTCAACAGGTAATGAATGCATTGAAAGCGAATATGTATAAAAACACCTTCACAAATGACTCCAGAGAACCTGGCAAATAGACAGCTCAGGCCAAAGGAAATTACCATAATTTATTGTTGACTTTATTTATATCAGTTGTGCCAGTTTCGTTTGATATCATGTTAATTGCATTTTTTAAGGTGGCCTTTAATAAATTACATTGCATTTCATCACTATTTTCACTGAGTTCATAGTATTTTTACCAAGTAACACACAGTGCAAATCAACAACATTATGCAAGAAAACTGTAATTTACTGGTGAAATCATCAGTTAATAACACATTGCCCTGTCTGTTTTCTTCATGGCTACAAAGTTCAGGCTATTTACAAGCGTACAGGCTAACAAATGCATTGTAGATTCAGTGACGATTGCATATATTTGACAGAATTCAAAACTGAGTTTCCACAGAAAACAATGGATTTGTTTTATAGCGGGAGGGGTTGATAGGAATAGGTTATGAGGTTTAGTCAGGAGCTGTCAGCCTATGTATATACTTTGAATGTGCAGCCTTAGTAGAGTCCCAAAAATATATTTTTAATAATGTGTATTTGATATAAGCCAGCTGTTTGAAATGCTTCTTGTAAGTTGCATTCACAAGTAACACACAGAGGACTAATGAACCAGATCCCATTTGGCAAATACCTGTGCAAATTAAAATTCTGGTGAGGCCAAGGGTTAATAAATATGACAATGGAACTCCATCTTTTTAAATGGTAGGAAATGATACTATATCTTTCATAGATAAAGACAATGCACTCACACACGCAGGAGACATGTTAGTACAATGGCATCCTTGGTAATATAATTTTGTGGTGCTTGCCTCAGGAATGACATATAATTCTAAAACTAGATATGATGCAGTGTTAGTTTCAAGTTAGGGATAAATCAGAATATTGTGGTTTGTTTGATGAGTATCGAGGCCATTTTGGAAAATTAAAACTTATCATAAGCTGGAAAAACTGCCAATCATATTGCCATTTTAACATTTCCAAGACTGCATATTAAACAATTTTGTTCCCAATTTCCAAGTGCACTGTTTCCTAATCTCACGATTGAAGTTACCCACCTTGACAGCAAGAATCCAGGCCCGGAACATTTTGGAAGTGGTAGCTGATTTCAGGCCAATTGTTATTTTAAATCTGAAATTGATAGATTTGTGTTAGCCAAAAAGTATTAAAAGGGAGGCAAAAATGTGTAAATGGAGTTAGGTCACTGATTAAACACAATCTCATTGAATAGTATAAGAAACTGAGAAGCTAAAAGGATGACTCCAGTTTCTCTGTTCGGAATGTGTTTATAGGGAAGTTCACCATTTGGTGCAATGTGATTTATGGAACAATGGAAATAGATAGACTGATATTCACCTGCAGCAGTACTTCAATGAGGAGCACTCAGGTGATTAGTGGAATAATGTAGCAGCAGATCTAAGTGTTAGGAAGTTATGAGCAGCAGCAAAAGGTTACCTTACGGAGGTCGTTTATGTTTAAAGTTTCAAAAACCATGGAAGAAAAAGGCATGCTTCCAAATGGAACTGACTGCTACTTATGATTCCTTAGAGAGAAATACAAATGGTCCTGTTCTATATCGTGCACAGTTTGTGGCTAGGTTGAGGATGCTTTGTGGACAACACGTTGGATATTAAATTTACTCTGGGGTCTGAAATGCATCAGCTGGTCTCAATGTAGATTTACTGTTCCAGCACAAGTTCCTGCACATTTGGAATGGCGCATTTTCTTTGAAGATCTTCTATTAGCTGGACTAACCAGGTAAAATGGAGATATAGGGCTTGGTTTACATGGATTTGGAGTGACATCGTGGAACTAAGGCCCAATTTCAGAATTCCCTCCCTCAATCCTGGTGCTCCTTATTTTTGTCAGCAGGTGGGAAAGGTGGAGAAAGCAAGCCCATGCCCCACTGTCCCGAGCTTGATGGCTCAAACATATGCATTGACATCTCCTATCAGCCTGCAATTTTCAAGATGCAATTTTAGGATGACTCATGGCTCATGACCCCTCAGAGGAGTCATGAACCATAGCCTGGATTCAGGAGTTTTTCAAAAGATAACTTCCAGAAGGTCTCATCCATGCCCACCCTGTGCTAACTAATGACTGCGTGCATCCGAATAGCACTGTACACCACCTTCTATCCTACATCATGTCAACCCCCAAACCCCTGCCCACCCCCCCAATGGTTCTTCATACCATGTGGAGAATCAGTGAAGCCTATAGTAACAACAACACTTGTGAAAAATATTACAACCAGCCACTTCTAAATTTCTTAAATAACTGCTGTTACTACAACCCCATAAGTATCAATTAACTCAAACTTTAACTTGCTGATAGCAAAAACTTGCAGTGCTAGGCATCTTTATTTTGGTTTAGAAAATATTGGATCATTAACAAAATAGATAACAATAACAAAGAAAAAGTATCAATTGAGCAATATTTTTCTTTGCATCTGTTTCATCAAGCTATTGGAAGTTTGGGTTCTCAGCCAAAGGAAATCATGCATGCTCCGACATTTTTCTAAGCCATTTCCCATGTGCCATTATTACTCTCGGATTAATTGTTCTGTGTTGAGTGCACGCTAGGTCAATGGGCATGGTAGTGCCAGGCTTTGCCGTGAAGGGTATAAGGGTTGAATGTCAAGATGGGTTTCTCACCAGAGAATGGTGAGAGGCTTACTTGCATGACTAACAAGCTCATTATTACTGCAGCAGATATGCAGTTTCCCATTCTCTTACCCTGGTGACGATTCCCAAACAGGAAAGTCAGCGTGGTAGCCTGATGGCTCCAGCTCACCGCTTGTTCCTCAGGGCCTCCATCAGTCACCAACCTCTCAGGGACTGTACACACAAACTGTCCATTGGGAGCTTGAGGCCCTACCTGCAAAATGAGATGCGAATTCTCCTCTGTCTGGCTAGTCCAGGGCAAATAAACCATATGGTGGCTGCAGACGTGACGTGGGTGTACAGCTGAGCTCTAAAGACGGTATTGACACCAGGAATCCCCAGAGGTCCCAGCAGTGGGCAATACCTCCACCTGTGGTGAGTGGGAGGATGGAATGGCCAGAAACTTACAGAGTGTGACACATGGAGAGTAAAGCAACTTTGGGAAGATAACACAAATTTTGCTTGGGTTCGTGTCGACAAATCCTCCAATGAAACTCAACATAAATGACACCGCTGCTAAGATCCAGCCCCAGTCAAGTCAGGTGAAACAGTCCCTTTCTCATAAAGCAGATTGCAGAATTGTTCCAGTGTAGAAGCAGGCCATCCAGCCCTTCAACTCAACACTGACTCTCTGAACAAGCAGCATTGCTCAGTGCCATCCTACTTTTTCCTCAGAACCCTACCCATTATTTCAATGTGGTTAATGGCCTAATGCCTTCTTAAATGTATCCATTGAACGTGCAATACTTAACAGACCTGAATCCCTCACCATTTGGAATCTATTTCACTTCCACTTTATGATTTGGAGATGCTGGTGTTGGACTGGGGCGTACAAAGTTAAAAATCACACAACACCATGTTATAGTCCAACAGGTTTAATTGGAAGCACACTAGCTTTCGGAGCAACACTCCATCAGGTGATAGTGGAGGGCTCGATCGTAACACAGAATTTATAGCAAAAATTTGCAGTGTGATCACCTGATGAAGGAGCGTCGCTCCGAAGGCTAGTGTGCTTCCAATTAAACCTGTTGGACTATAACCTGGTGTTGTGTGATTTTTAACTTCCACTTTAAGTAGACTCAAACCATAGCATGACCCCAAAGAATGGATAACTATTAAACTCTTCTGGATTACAACGATGCTTGAAAACTTTAGGACAAAGGAAAGTGTTCAGTTCCTCTCAATTAAGTCACTCATATCATTCCAAACCAATAAATAAAGGCGAAACAATGGGATAAATTTCACTGTCACCATTTGCAAAATAATTTAGTAGAAGAGACTGCCTCCCAATGTAGAAGCTGTCTGATTTTTGCCTCACTGAAATTAATAGGAAGAAAAGCGAACAAGTTTTACTTTCTTCGTGAATTTGTGCAAACAAGGCACACAGAAAAGGAATGAGAGAGAGAGAGAGATGAAATTCAGAAAGGTTCGGAGAAAAACTGTAGAAAGATGCAACACCGAGGGATACTTAAATAGTCAGGAAGGCTAATTGAATATTGGCCCTTATTTCAAAGGAGTTGGAGTATAACAGTAGGAAGGGCATACTGCAACTGTACAAGGAACTGGTGAGATGACGTCTGGAGTGCTGTGAGCAGTTTTGATCCCCCATTTAAGCAAAGGTATAATTTCTGGCAGTTCAGAGAAGGTTTACTAAGATGATTTTTGGTATGGAGTGACTGTCTTATAAGCAAAGGATACACAGGTTGGAACTCTACTCCTTGCAGCTTAGACAAATGTGAGGTGATTTCATTGAAACATACAGGATTTTAAGGGGCTTCACAGGCTAAATGCTGAGATGATGTTTCCCCTCATGGGGGAGCCTAAGGCTGAAGGGCATGCTCACAGACTGAGATGAGGAGGAATTTCTCCTCTGAGGGTTGGGACTCTTTGGAACTTCTTGCCACAGAGAGCTGTGTAGGCAGAGGTGTTTGATCAGTCAGAGAATCAAGGGTTACAGGCAAAATGCAGGAAAGTGGATGAGGGAAATCTCAGATCAGCCATGATCCTATTGAATGTCAGGGCAAGCTCAAGGGGCCAAATGGCCTACTTTTGGTCCTACTTCTTGTGGCCATATGGTATATACACGAGAATAAATTGCAACTTCATGGGAGACATTTCTATTGATTCTTGTAAGTTATTGTTCAGACTGCAAAGAGGGCTATCTGGACTCTGTTCAACAAAATCTTATGCGTTAAACAGGCAATGTTTAAATCATGTAAATATTGCAATGCTTTAAACAAACAATGCTCATCTTTTTTAATCGTTGGTTCACAGAGTATGAATGTAGTTTATAGTAAAGCATGAATAGGTATTTGTGGTGAAACAAATTTTCAGCAGTCACATTAACTACGCTCAATGTATTTGGCAGCTTCATTTTACAGTGTACTCCATTTGCTGCGCAGAGGTCTATTTACATGGCGACCAAGGGAAAGTGACCTGAGGAAGGGTCAGATGTGCACCCAGTCATGCAGCTGTCTATGGACTGAAAGTCAGAGCCTGCAATGATCTCACTAGGCCCAATGGTCAAATTTTCAAAGATCAATAGCGTTAAAGCTACTTGTTTAGTTTTCATGCTGTTTCGCTGCCAACCACATAGTATTATTGAGGAAAAGATCCCCACAGGGAAACACCAACCATCACTAAAAATGTCACTGTCTTATTGTTCAGCCATTATATTGTAACGATAGTTCTTGGAAGAAATCATCGCCCTACTGGCATAACAATGTGTTTCGTCACACACACATCTCATATCCAACCGTGAATGGCGTGGCTTGTGAACTGTAAGCAAGAAGGTTGCAAACCTGTCCTGCTATTTCACGGTGCAGTTCCTTGATGTTTCTAGATGCTCAGAACAATCCTGTTTTGATTCATCGTCTTTCCCCCACAGAATTGAAGAAAAAGCCAAAAACTGCTTTTAATGAACCTTGACACCCCATACAAGTGGAACATACAGGAATATGTTCCCCACCCCCAACGCGTCTCATGGCGAAACACAACAGCCACATTTTTGGCTCTCTACCTGCTCACATGGAACATGAAATGATTGAAGTCACATTTAAATTCCCAACCACCAGTTCCCATTCAAACAAACAAGGAAGAGACTTGCAAATTGCAGTGGGTTGGCTGTGTATTGACATTACCCACACACAATAGCACATTACAGAGAGTGGAATCATTGACAGCTCTGTTGGTGGTCAAAATGTTGCTTTGCTAAGGAGGAGTGTCTAATGAAAGGATTAATTATCTTCACTGTGCTTTTGTACTTCTTTTGTCAGAATGCAGCAAACCTCTCTAGGTTAAGTTTATTTTTAAACCCGAGTTAAATCTTAGTTATTGGTACAGCTGTTTTTGTTATATTTTGATAAAAGGTTCAGGGAAAGTAATTAATTTGTTTATTAATTATCCTTCCAGTACCCTTGCCTTTCCTTATCTCAAGTATGCAACTGCAGCATTTCTACAAATCCAAAATCATCAGCATAGTTCTTGACCTCATATCTTAAATAACAGTGCATGGAAAAGGCTGTAATAAAAGGGCTCTATCCTGATCAAATTAAACAGAGGCAGATCAATACGTTTTTCTTGGCACTGTGCAAACTGTTGCAGGGAGTACAGTAATGTTCAGATGGTGTAATACATGCTGTTCAGCAAGGAGATTTTCCTTTACTGAGTCTGTCACTTCCTATTTCGATTAACAAACTGCTGAGTGGGAGCTCATCACTGGGCAAATCTTGCTATTCTGCTGAGTACAAAGGGGTGGGTGAAGGATAAAGTACAGAAAGGACAAGGGCTGAAGTGCAGTGCAAAAGTAGCATGGAGTTATACAGCATAATTCTACACTGCTGGTTTCAATTCACCCTGCAATTGTCCTGTCAAAGATTCAAGGGGACAAAGGGGAACATACTGTCAACGTTTCCTACATGTTGCAGACTGCAGCTTTACTCCTGGGGCTTGTGTTTGGTTTGTGTGAATGGGTGGCTGAAAGTAATCAAGAAAGCCAAAAGATGAATAACCACAGAGGACTGTTGTGTGTGAACAGAATACCAGAACAGTGCTCATCACGCCTCATTGATGGCTGAGCCAATAATAGAGCAACGCATTTATGCAATTTGAAGAATTCTCATCATTTCTCATAGGCTTTCATCACTACCTTTAGTTTAAAAAATATGCCTCTACATTGTTGTTGTTTCATTGGCATTAAACAGACACAATTTACGATTGCTGTTTATATCATGTAATGACCAGAAGAGTGAAATGATCGGCTCTGGTGTTTTTAACCCCTTCAGTTGTTTGCAACAAATATTTTTGATCCTTTTTTAAAACACATCGCTAACACATTTCAATTAAATGGAGTTAACTGGGTCCAAAAGAAAAGAGCCAATACCAAAGGCTTTCTTGAGTGAAAGAGAGTGCAGTTTTATCATTTGAACTGGCGTAAGTTCTTTTTAATTTTTTAAAAAGGGAGTTGTCTGCAGACAAAGGAAGGCAGAAACAGTGACAGTTTAAAGTTTTGACAGTCCTTGTATTGGAAGAGTGAAACATAACTCCACCGTTTAGCTGTTGTACTGTTTCCTCAGGAGGGCAAAAGTGCAGAAAACCTTGCTTTCTCAGTGACTGATGAGGAGTTTTGTCAAGTTGCTTTTTCACCAGCGTTGGTTTTGGAGGTTGAAAGAGGGAGAGAAAAGCTTTCAGTATCCTTACTGTTATCAGTGCAGGTTGCTTTCTCTCTCCTTCATTGCTCTGTACAGGTTACTGAAACATGATGCATTTGTTTGTTCCAAAGCTAGCTCCAGTCTCTTTCAAACTCAACCCTCTGTGGGTAATCTTTCACCTCCAACAAGTGAAGTCTTAATGCAAGTAAAAGTAAAACAAGAGATGCAAATTTCTGGATTCCTTGCTGAGTTAGTGCCTCTTGATTAAAACAGCAATTCTGATCCAGCTGGTTATTTCTCACCCAGGGCTTAAGGTTAGGGAAAACTTGTTCTGATACTTATTTATCATCACGTGCAGCATGTAACTCGGACTTACTACTCTCACTGAGGCATTCACACATGGCGGATTGGTTTTATCATTTGGACAGAATGCATTTGTTGGATTAGCCTGGAGACCAAGTTAAAAATGTTATTTGCGACCATATACACATTGATACACAGGTGATCACAGAAGCCAGTTGTCAAGGCCAACAGCAATAGTGCAAGCAAAAAAAACCTAATAATCACTTCTACTTACTCAGGTGTCTTCGTTCTAAAAGAATTGAATTCGAGGAAAATAAACGGAACCATTCAATAATGTTTTAACATGCCCTCAAATAAAAACACAATAAATGTGAGAACACTGACTAGGGATTAAATATTGGAATGGGCCCATTTTCAGGCTTCAGAATTATGATATACAACGAACTTGTTTCCAGCCAAGTTGAGCAGAGAGGGCAAATACTGTGTGACTTGCTCATTAACAGGATTGCAGCTTGAAACCCAATGCAACATGTCGCCCATTGTATGTCAGCAGGTGGCTTAGAAACATATTAGAGGCATTTTTCAAAGGGGTGATGCCACAGACTTACAGCACTGGAACAAAGTCTCAGAAACTCTGAGGACTGGAAGGAGACAAAAATGGAGTAGTGGGCTGGAGATAGAGGGTTCAAAAGTTCTCTGATGGTTTTGACACAGGATATTGATGGGAGGAAAAAGATTATTTTTCCACAGGAGGCTTTGGGCTCCTCAAAGCCTATTCTCTAAAGGAAGCAGTCAGTCATAGAAGCTGCCTCTGAGAGTCTGGACCCAAGGTCATATCAACAGTGCCAGAAAAATGTTCAATAATCTTGAGAGAGTTGTCAAGGTCAATCACACATCTTCAAATAATGTCCTCTGCTGATCACACCACCAGGTTCACTATGCTCAATGTACCAAGACCCAAGCACTTGCCCTTCAGCAATCTGGACTCACACTGAATATTTCAATGCACTCGTAACCACCACCACACTTAGTTTACACATACTTCCAGATATGGTCGGTTGGCCAAGCATATGACTCTGTCTTGCAGGTCTACGTCACTCATACACACAGAAAGCAGCAGAGAATTGGTGGGCTAAGGCATATCTGCATCCCTGGAGCTGTTTGGAGGAAACTATGCTCCGCATTACGGGGCAAGGCAATACTTAGGCCATAACATTCAGTGTCATTGAGAATATGTAGGGTGACAATATGTTTTTCCCTTATGCATCCCCTCAAATTTACTTCATTCTCGTCCTCCATATAGAGTGTGGGAGCTTGACCTCTCATTTTCTACTTTAACCACACCCCCATCCCACTTGGCTCAATCTAACACTTTGGCAATTTTCCTTGCAGATATCAACAGCCTGGCCAACCTCAGCTTGAAGGAGATGAGCAACAAGAAATATCTAATGAAGATGCAGTATCCCTTCGTTCAATAATAGCAGGTATCAGCTCAGACACTGGAACAACATGAAGGCTAAAGGGTAGTATTGCACCACAAACGGCAAACCTGATTGGGTTGAAGCCAGGCCTAAGACAAAGCATTTCCACATGCCAACTTACCGGAAGACAGTGTAGAGAGAGAAGCAGCTTAAGTGAGAGAAGAGGAGGGTAAGCTGAATGATTAATGGGATGAAACTCAGCTTAAATGACTGAAGACATAGCTGCCAACAGTGGTGTGCAAGGATGCACGAGAAGACAAAACTGAGGACTGGCAGATGGTTCTTGGAGTGTTGTAGACATAGAGATATACACCGAGATATCAATTACGAGGGTGTGGATTAGAAAACCTGAATAAGAAATTTAAATTGGAGGTGTTGAGGGAACATGAGCAGGTATAATGCCGATGTGAAATGGGTTAATGAATAATCTGAACTGGTGTGGGTTAGGACAGAGGATTTTTAAAAATATATTTATTAAGGAGCAGGGACGGGAGACTCATTAGAAGAGTATTCACATAAACCTATCAGTAAACTGTGAAGGCACAGACAAGCATTTCAGCAATGGCAAGGAAAGAAAAAATTAAGAAAGAGGAGTTCAGAAAACTGATGCGGAGGATTGAGGCTTACAAACTTGGCTTTTTAGTCTTCCTTGTTCCTTCATGGGATGTCAACATCATTAGCAAGGCCAGCATTAGTTGCTTATCCTTCATATTGTGGGGGGCCACCTCTGGGAGTCCATGTGGTGTAGATATATCCACAATGTCATTGTCGAGTCTGTTCCAGCAATGATGAAGGAACAGGGTGTGACTTGGAGGGAAGCTTGCCAGTAATGATGTTCCCACGTAAGTGTTGCCTCTGACCTACTTGTTGGCAAAGTTCAGAATTTCGGAAGAGTGGTTGAAGGAGCTTTGGCGAGTTACTGCAATCCATTTTGTAGATGGTATACCACTGCTGCCACCATCAGCCAGTGATGGATGGAGTGAATGCTAAAGGTGATGGATGAGTGTTTTTGTCCTGGATGTTGCCAAGCTTCTTGAGTGTTGTTGCGCCTGTACTCATCTAGAACACCAGACAGTATCCAGTCACATTTTTGACTTGTCCCTTGTGAATGTATAGGTAAAAACAAGGACTGTAGATGCTGGAAACCAGAGTCTAGATTAGAGTGGTGCTGCAAAAGCACAGCAGGTCAGGCAGCATCCAGGGAGCAGGAAAATCGACATTTCGGGCAAAAGCTCTTCATCAGGAATCAACCCTTCCTGATAAAGGGCTTTTGCCCAAAACATCGATCCCCCTGTGAATGATAGACAGGTCTGAGAGAGTCATGAGGTGAGTCAAAGAATTCCCAGCCTCTGAGCTGCTCTTCTCACCACAGTATATGATGAAGGGTCACCGGACTCAAAACATTAACTCTGGTTTCTCTCTCCACAGCTGCTGAGTTCTTCCAGCAATTTCTGTTTATACATACTGCTGATCCAGTTCAGTTCCTGGTCACTGGTATTGCCAGGATGGTCGGGGATTCAGTTACCATAATGCCATTGAATATCAAGGGTAGATGTTGAATCTCTCTTGTTAAAAATAGTCACTGGTTGTCACATGTGGCAAAAATGTGCAGTTATAAGCCCAAGACTGAATATTGTCCAGGCCTTGCTGCTTGTGAGCATGGACAGCTTGAGTACCTTGAAAATAGTACCGAACACTATGGCACTATCCCAAAATAGCTGCATGTTATATTTAATGGTCACTGATGAAGCAGCGGGTTATGGTGGTATTAGGGCATTACTCTGAGGCCACACTGTAGCATTGCCCTTCGCCTTCACCAACCTGACTAGCTTCCTTTGTGGAGAGGTGTGACTCCAACCAGTGAAGCCACTTTCCATTGATTCAGATTTTGCTAGGGCTCCTTGCTGCCTTACTCAATCAAATGCTATCCTGATGTCAAGGGAAGTCATTCTCATCTTATCTCTTGAGTTTAGCTCTTGTCCATGTTTGCTCTAATGAGGCCTGGAGCCTGACAGAATGCAAACTGTGCACCTATGAGCTGTTTATGGGTGAGTAAGTACTGGAATTTCAAAGTTAGGTTCAACATCTGACAATGTTGGGTCAGAGTAAAGTGCAGTGGAAGGGCAAAATTGGAAGATGGAGAATGAATAATAATGGAACAAAGACTCTGGTGGGACATTAAGACAATGCCTTTGATTTTCCAAAGTTTATGTTGTGTCATGCAAACATTCTGGCAGTACAGAAATAGAGAGATTAGAAGAAATAGTATACATGTATTGATCAGCACAGTGAATACTTGAAACCTTAAAAGGATATGCCAATGAGGAGCAAGACAGGGCCAAGGAGTAACAATGCTGAAGTGGGAAGAGAATTTGTTGCTAAATAGGTAAAAGTAAAATTATGCAAAGTCAGTGTCATTCAGTCTTCCATGCCTCTCCTCATTTGTCCTTCGAAGTCAAAGGATTCAGAGTTTGCAAGAAGGGAAAACGTTATAGTGCTTAAAAGATATAGAGAAAGTCACTTGAGGCTTTGAATCAGATCATTTCAGTGTTGTGATATGGAGACAAACCTGACTGAAGAATTGTGAGAAAGGTGGACATGGATTTGTTGCCAACTGATCTCTTCAATTACTACTGTGTTCTTACCTTATTTTTACTGGAAATTTTCAATAAGCTCAGGAAACCCACAGGTGACTTATAAACTCTCAATACTGGTGTAATTTAATGGGTATAACTTGACAAACTGGCGCCAACAAACAAGTTACCTAATATTGCCTAAAATGCAAAGTAAAATCCAGAGACGGGTAGATTAGAGCCAGATTTATGTCATCAGTTTGAATCCAATCTCCCACCACTATCTCTGACATACTGCTGCGCTGGATCTCAAGACTATTACATACTGGACCAAGAGTCTATTGTTGCCCTGGATCATGTGGACATTATTACATTGAATTCAAGGAAATGTATGTAAGTGCTATGTAATTCCATCAATCTGTTGCTACCTTAGACTACAAGCCCATTGCTACTTTAGATCATGAATCTCGTTGCACTGGATCACCTGGATGTCGCTGCATTGAATTCGAAGATATGCGTGTATATTATTGGACTGGAGTCATCAGCAATCATAACACTAATGTTGCCCTGGATTTCTGACTGTGATGCCGCCTGAGGGGTGAGAGTGCATTGGTTGCAGCAGATTGGATGTACTGTACTGAATTGGTGCACTGCATCAGTACCTTTTACATTGCTGTTCTGTAGGTGAGTGATTTCTTAAAAGTGCTACACATAGACGCTGGCAGCTCTCCAACGCCTCACTCTCAGGTTCATTTTTCATTTGCGAACTGAGGCTAGACAGTGGAACATCATGGGGCTATTCAATTGTGAAGGCTTTCAAAGCTGATTCATCCTGCAAAGTGCAAGAGTGTGGACATTGGTTGAGGATTATGTCTCACTCTATGGACCTGCTGAGGTGAGTTACAACATTACTGCAGGCACCACAACTCAGATCAGCCAATTTAGCCCAGATTAAGAATTGAATGTGTGATACCCTGGTCTGTATGAAATATTTTCTAGGCATTTTTCAAAGGCTCCTGAAGTGAACTCTGAACGCATGCATTTTAGTAGACATTACAACTATTCTTAGCCAGTTAGAAGCTTACTTTCATATAATTTAATGGCATTTCCAAAACTCACTTTTAACCAGTCTGTTAAAATCCTGTAATGATTTGCAATAGACTGAAACACAGCTTCAGAAATACCATTCAAAAATACTGACAAGTATGAATAACGGCATCATACAATGAAAAGACAACATGCCTGGAATAATTGACCATAATGCTTTGAAACCAGTATTGCTACACTATGAACATGTGTCCAGTTACACTTGTGCAGCGAACAAAGGCATAATGTGTTGGAAATATAAAGGAAATGGTAATAGAAAGACTATTTTAAAAATTTCCTTGGGCAAAATAAGAGCATCACAGTGTGAGGATCAAATGTTGCCATAGACTTTCCTATTATCATGGACTCAGTTTAATTTTGCGGCTCCTTAATTTTAACGCTTTGAGTTTTATCAACTCTTTCCACACTTTTAATTCTGTGATTGCTACTCAAAGGCCATATCAACGCTTTGATACTGAGATGAAATTTTATGTTCTTCAAAATTCTAAGAAATGCCCAGCAGCCAAAGAAATTTCTGACTTAACCAGCAATGTTAATACTGTGTATTCATGCTACTTTCATCAAGAAACATCCCACTGGGAATGACATATTGGCTTGCAAAATCCTAAAGTTGTACAGTAAACGAGAAACAGCCTGTTGATCTTTATTCTGATTTCAAATTGACTGGAACAATTGAACTGCACACTATGCTATTTTTGGATTGCTATCTATTTATTATTTTCCAACAATAAGCAACATATACTTTGGGTCAATTTTAATATTCGAAATGGAGTGCCAAATAAATGATTGTAATTAAACATACACAAACTTCCGGTAAATATATATCACTGGAATAAGGAACTAGTAAAAGTGTTGAATTAACAAGTTTTTAACAAGAATTAACAATCTCTTTTAGCTTTATCATGCAGCACATAACGATTTAATTATGTTGTTCATTCCTCAATTGCTATTTAAAATAAATTAAATCTTTATTTGCAAATGTGCTTTATACCACAGATTCTGAATGCACATAGAGCCAGTTACAAAAAGAAATCCATTATTCTTTGCCTCTGACATCGTCTGATCCATAGCTCTAGTTTCTCAAGTAATGATTTCCCTGTATGCAAGACTCATTTAGGACAGTTTGTTTGGACTGTATTATTGGGTGGCAGCCATTGAAACTAAAGGTGTGAATAAGACCAGACACAATATATTAGTATCACATCATAGTAGTACTGACTGCTATAAATGCATGAGGAGAAAGTGAGGACTGCAGATGCTGGAGATCAGAGCTGAAAATGTGTTGCTGTTCAGGAAGGGCTTATGCCCGAAACGTCGATTCTCCTGTTCCCTGGATGCTGCTTGACCTGCTGCGCTTTTCCAGCAACACATTTTCAGCTGCTATAAATGCATGATTTGTGCAGAGGATGATCATCCACAATGCCAAAATGTGCCTTCTCTGAGTCTTTTTAGTGACCAAATATTATAAAAAGCATATCAAAATGGCATCACTGATGGTGATTATTTTGGTCTCAAGCTCTTGGTGTTTAAAAGTAATTTGCATTTTATTGCAGTAATCTTTCCCTGAATCAATCAAATTACATTGAAGTTATTGGTCTACTCAGTTTATAATTCTCAAGCTGACCTGAAACGAACAATGTGATCACTGGACAAAGTGCCGAGAATGTGAAATGCATAAATAACATATACAATATCAGCCTGCTGCTGAAAACACATAAAATATAAAACCTCTTGATACTGTCACACCAATAATGTGATATACTAACTTCAGTGCCAATAGCACTAATCCCTGAAATTAACACCAGTTACGTGATCCACTGAAGGCTAATATCACTATTAGCTCTATAGTATTGTTACCTGAATCAGCTTACTCAATTGGTCACACACACACACCTCTCGATCAGAATGTTGTGAATTTGTCAATATTGACATCAGGGGTATAAATTCTGTTGATATTCCAGTGCAGAAATGCTGCATTGTTCTGCTTCCAATTAGTTTTTTTTTTAAAGCTGGTGGAATTTTGCCAAGTTGGGAAGGCTCCTTCAGACATTTAAAAGCAAAATGAAAATAATGGGCAGCAGTAGAATGCAAAAGTCCAGCCCCCATTTCCGATGGATCCAATATTTGTTGAGAGGGGAAAAGAAGCTTGGGCATGTTTTACCCAGGATGGAAATCCAAACAGGACCTTTTGAACTCAGTGCACCACTCAAATAAACCTCATTTTGGCTATTGCAAGGGTATTAATATGCAGGATGAGAGTCTAATAATGAAGAAGTAGAAGTGCTCCTGATGTGCATTTAATGTCTGCATGGCTGTTATGGTCTCCATTTTCAATAATACCTTGCTATTCAGATTTTAAAATAAAACAAGCTGCAGCTGTCAATTACAGATAAAACAGCTCTGTTGGCCTACTTTGATTGACAGTCTTAAGATGAAAAAAAAACTAGGCCCCCTTCCTGAAATTTAAATGAAATTTTTTTTTGACAATTCCTCAAGGGCCATCATTATTCCATGATGAATGTTTGGTTAAGTTTCAAAGCTATAATAGTCTCAGCAGGGGGTTGGAAATTCAGGATTGAATGACACTTTAAAGAGACTATTAAAGAATCAGCTGGAGATGATGTGGGGTCTGACTAGAAGTTTGTTTATTTTTACAACAGGTTGGTTTTAAGAGTGAGACCTTTTTCCCCTCACTATGAAGTGTGTAGCACTGAGAGTTATACTGTATTGTATTGTTAGAAAGGATATTGGTTAGTTCAATTGGCTGAATGGCTGGTTTGTATTGCAGAACGACACCAACAGCAGAGGTTCAAATCCTGCATCGGTTGAGATTACCCTGAAGGATTTTCCTTCTCCATGTCTTCCCCTTGACAAAGGCACAGTGACTGCCACCAACCATCTCTCTCTTGAATAAGAGAATGGCCCTACGATCTGGCAAGACTATGGTGATTTTACCTTTACATTATACTGTTAGAAATCTATTTGTTTTCATCTGGACATAGTGGGTACAATATGAGTGGCTATGGAGGTGGCCTTGAGAACATGAAGGGCCGTTTAGAAGGATAGGTGGAGTAACAGAGGTCTGTTAGGGGTGACTGGGTGAGACGGATATGGGCTACAGAGCCGAACAACTTCTAAAAGAATAGGGACAAAGTCGCAAAGGAGTGAGACAGGCTTCCTAATAGGACAGACAAGTGCCAAGGTTGGCTATGCTCTGGGATCAGGGTGGCAACAGTCCTATTGTGCCTGCATTGCCTACTCCTGTTGGAAGAAAATAATCTGCAATTGAAGTACCTTTTATCAAACGCAGTGCAGCAACTTCCCAACTTGAGAGCCTTGTCTTGGTAGCCAAATCCAACCAATAATAGACAACTATCTATGTTCTAATGCATCCTACATCACCATTCAAAAAGAGAGAAAGGGATTTTTTGGTAATTTGGCTAACTCAACCTCCTTAAGTTAATGTCATAGATGAGGCAATACTGAAGCAAAATGCAGTGCGCATTCATCAACCAAAACTTTCTACACTCCGAAAGGATTTGAACTGCTTTGAAATGTTTTAAAGATATAATAAGGTGCAGTATAATACAAGCATGCTTTCAAAAAATTAACTCATGACTCCATTTTGCAAGTTGCCATTACAATGGCAAGTCACACTGCCTTCCTCCAAGGTTGACAATTCATTATAAGGTGACAAGGGCTTAAATGATAATGTACCACTACATGGCTGCTTTTCGAAGTCCTTACCCACAGAGGATAACTGCCTCACTACCACAATGAACTGGGAAACCATGGACAGACATACTGCCTGCTATCTCATGGGCAAATCAGTAGACACTGTTAGAAATTCTACCTTAACAGTTCCATCTAACAGGGTCTACTGATTTTCAAGAAAAAATGTGACTTTGTTAAAATAGCTCAGAGACAGCTTTAAATAAGTTTTAACTTTTTAACTCAGACAAAATCTTATGCCTATTATGTACTCTGGAACTCAGTCCATAAGAATAAACATGGCATAAACCATCAGCAAACACGTTCACTGCTCTCACTGCTTAATCAGCTAATCCGTTTAAGTCAAACATCACTGCCAAAAACAGAGATTAGCTTTATTCCTTCACTTGAGAGAATAACTTTACAATATTTAAATAGCAAGAATTAAGATTTTTAAGGAAGGCTTATAAAATACAAACAAATTAATTTGTTTACAAAATGCATCATAGATGAAAGGCCTTAGAGGAGAGATTTTAATTGACTTCACATTAACTTGGTAACACTGATAGTTGGAAGGCAAGATCGCACAATATTTGTTGTTTTGTTGCTTCTGTTAAAAAGAAAAAATGCATTCTTTTAGAATTTGTGATAAGACCATTAGTTGTTTTCCCCTTTTTTAACAATGGTCATTCTTACTGGGATTGGTTCTATTGTGACTACCTACATCCTGGTCTCTCTCCCAAGTGGTTGCTTCCTAGGCACTAGGCATGAGAGGGAGGTTTGACAGCCTGTTTGATTATGAGTGATGCCCCAGCCCAGTACTGTCCTCACTGGAGATCCATACAGATATATTTGCTAGCAATGAATAATGATGAGCTTTCAGTGGAGGGAAATAGCAGATTTTTATTCCCTCCTTAGCTCAGCAGCCGAGGTCAGTTACAACAGCAATGCTTCTCTCATAGGCATAGCCTCTGATCTCAACTCAGCCTGGTGACTAAACATAGGCACTTGATCCTTACAATCCTGTCTATCTGGGACAGTGTATTTATCAACAGGGACTATGCGGACAACTGGAAAAAAGTTTCTACACTTCAAAATATAAATTCTCAAAATGTATTACCATAAACACAGCTCAATACAACTGGCAAAGTGTCATGATGACGATGTCATACTTGACGTGTCAGACAGTTGGACACAGACTTCTGGTCACTCACCGTTGACTGTCTGTATGTTTTCAGTTGGTTACAGTCAGACCTTTAATTTCTAAGCAGTGGAATTTTGGTTTAAGTCACAGACATAGATCAGAAATCAGAGCATTTTATTCTGAGTACCAATCATTTTGCTTATCCTCATTTTAATATTCACTGTGGTATATGCTCACATAGCTTTGGCTATTCTGAAGTGACTGATTATAAACATATCAAAAAACAAACAAGCCACTTTTGGATACAAGTCTGTGTCAACTGTTATTTTCATGAATCACACGTTTTAAAATATATTCTGGAGGTTGTGAAGAATTTTGCTCAAATATGATGTTTAAATGAAGCTGTGCTACGTTTTTAACTGATAGACGGTAAAATTAGTCATTTTCCTATTTTCTCTGAATAAAAACATTCGCATCCAGTGTTCTAATATCAATTTGGTGGGCTTGTGCTGCTTCACTGAACTGTTACTGAAGGGTTTTCTGCTGATCAGAACAAAGCTGCAGGCATATCAGGCAGTGCTGCTGTAACAGAATTTACATTAAATTCAGACGGAGAAAACCACATCACAGCATTGCTCAATCCACCATTGATTAGATTAACTTGATGACTGTGTGGCCTTTATGCTCACCATGCCTGAACACACTACTCAAGTTCTGCCTCTCTCATCTGTCCTTAATTGTGAAACAAATCTAACATTACTTGGGTAATTCATTCTTAGCACAGTGTGGACGTATAATTGCTTCCACAAAGTGCCATCAAAGCAATGACTCATAATTACAGCAAGGAACTTTGGGATTATTTTTTCACCTATGAACCTGCAAGTGTCTATTAGGGATACTGCTATCATTTCCAAACAATATATGCGTGACAAACTGCAGGAAATGAGCAAAATATCTTTCTAAGTAACTATGGTAACAGACTGTTCTAAACATGTAGCCTCACATGGAGATCAAACAGAACATTTCAAAAGTTGGAGATATAAATACGTTATGAAACAGGGAAACTTGAAAAAGAAGCATTTGAAGGTTTTCATCAAGTGTAGTAGAAAAGTCCACAAAGTCAATTGAATTAGGTATCTATTTATTAGTTTTTAACACTATCTCTCTGTGCAGACCTCGGGCCTATTTCCTGACTTGAAGTGCGTTGATTTTGCAGTGGTGGTTAAGTTTATCATTAAAGCTTGTGAAGCATGACTTTTCATGTAATAACTAGAATTGATGAATAGAAAACGAAAAAAAATCATATTTATTTAGTGCCTTTCATGACCTCGTGGCATCTCAATTCATTTAACAGCTGAAGAAGTACTTTCAAAGTCTAATATAGGAAAGCACTGTAGCCAATTTGTACATAGCAAGGTCCCAAAAACAGCCATATCATATAATGGGTTTAATAGCATTAGTTCAGAGATAAATTATTGCCATGATGGCAATGCTCCTACACATCTTCAAAGGGCATCATGTACTCTTGAGAGGACCACCAGGATATTGGTTTAATGACTTCGCTGAAAAGGCACCAACAGTAACATTCTGCAAGGAAGTGCAGATTTAAAAGCTTTTGCTTCGGCCCTGGCCTGAGCTTCAACAATAATATTTTACCCTGTTGCAGGGTTGGTTGCTATTAAGTCAATGCCGACATTCATAGAGAGTCATAGAGATGTACAGCATGGAAACAGACCGTTTGGTCCAACCTGTCCATGCCGACCAGATTTCCCAACCCAATCTAGTCCCACCTGCCAGCACCCGACCCATATCCCTCCAAACCCTTCCTATTCATATACCCATCCAAATGCCATTAAATGTTGCAATTGTACCAGCCTCCACCACATCCACTGGCAGCTCATTCCATACACGTACCACCCACTGCGTGAAAACGTTGCCCCTTAGGTCCCTTTTATATCTTTCCCCTCTCACCCTAAACCTATGCCCTCTAGTTCTGGACTCCCCGATCCCAGGGAAAAGACTTTGTCTATTTATCCTATCCATGCCCCTCATAATTTTGTAAACCTCTATAAGGTCACCCCTCAATACATGAATAATCAAACTTTGGAATAGTCAGGATTTGTAAGATTTGGAGGAATCATATATAATTTCACTCATTTTAAAAAGTGCATTGATAATGTTGAATGAACCATCAAATGAAGCATTAAAAAACTCTCTTACATAGCTTCCCTTTGGAATAAATGTGCACCATTTCTGTTCTGCTTGTTAAAATCTTAATAACTGAAGATATAATGTTAACCGAACACATTTATGAAGTTGCTGCACTGAAATTGCTTCTGTCATTCCTTCTCTATGAAAATGATCGAAAGTACTCAAACTCTCAAGATAACCTCTAGGCGAAGCTTTAATTTAATTACTTGACTCATGCCTGCTTCATGAAATAAATAATTATAATAAATTAAATTTGAATGTGAGAGTACACCTTAAATAGATGCAATTAAACAACTCAATCTTTTTCAGTGATGCCCAGCAGGGGTTTATGTTCATACATACTACATATTTTGCAGTTCATATCTCTAATTGTTATGGAACAAATCTGCGATAAGAAAATTGTAGCCATGTTTTGTCCTTACACATTTGATGTTGCTTGCTACACTAATCCTTGCCAACAGTCTTGTTCGTAACTTTGTAAATTAATTAGATGCTTTATTATGTTTTTTGCTGCATCTTTGTACCTCAGTACCTCCCGAAAATACTGAAAGAGCTCTCCTAGACATTGGCAGCACCTGGTGGTATTTAAATAACACTACAGTATTAAAGACTAAACCTCTTTATTTTCCCAACCATATTCAAAACAAAAACAAAGTTTCATATTGAGGGTCCTCCTGGGCAGCTTATAGCTTACTAAAAATAATTCTAAGCCTTCTGACAATGTGCCTCAAGTTTATAGGATGATTTATTTAATTAATTCACTCATTTGTTCAACATTTCTGCTAAATTACTGAAAATTCCAATGTTAAAAATCACACATCAGCGCTGCTCCTTCATCAGGCTCCATCACCACAACCACTTGATGAAAGAGCGGCGCTCCAAAAGTTAGTGCTTCTAAATTAACCTGTTGAACTATAACCTGGTGTTGTGTGATTTTTAACTTTGTACACCCTTGTCCAACACCGGCATCTCCAAATCATGAAAATTCCAATGTAACCCTAAACATCAACAGGGTGATTCTAAAAGTTGCAAAAGATGTGCCATTTGTGCATAAACTCAATGTTGAAACATTTTAACTGATAGAGTCCCTTTCTATAATAAACTGGAGATGTGGGTCCTGCTTTATGTTGATTTATTGAGTCAGCTTTTCTTTGAAGAAGTTCACAAATTGACCTCTATGCCATCCTACTTTCAGACTGGCAGCAATTAACCCACAGTTTAAAATTTTCAAACAATTCACCCATTCAGTTAGAACTGACCGATGCACTGCAGTGTACCTATTTCAAATATGCCAATAGCAAGCCAAGATTTTATGTAAGAAAGGAAATAAAGCTGGGTTCCCAACACTGACTCCTCTTTCATTTCAAGTAGTATGAACACAAGGACAGTTCACAATAACAAAAGCAAATCTCCACAGAAGTAAATTCACAACCAGTTATGAACATCAAAGTACTACTCTAATCTTCTGACCTAAAGTTTGTCAAAGCAATACCTTTTGGGATCAGAAAAACAGTTTTCTCATGAAGTTATGCTATTGTAATTAGTGTATATACACTACCATTATAAATGTGAGGGCTCTCGCATGAACTGATGACTGATTGTGTTCACGTTTAGTGTCTTTTTCTTGACTTGCTCATAGAGGTGACAGAACTTCAAATGAACAGAATTCATTTGCTGTTCCAAAATGTATACACCCAGAATATATTATTTACTACAGTCTATTTTGCCGCACAATATATTTTGGAAATAATACCATGTGTAACTGAAATGAATTAACCGAGTTGGCTGTACTACAGTTCAATCAGTCAATTTGCACCTCTTTTGGCTCCTAATGACTACAGTCAGGGAACAATAGTCGATCTTCTACAGAACTGACTGTTATACTACGGCTTATTCAGAAGTTGAAACGCAAACCTTTCAGCAATTATCAGTGGCAAACTTTACTTTTAAATGTACTTCCCTCCTACCTTTATCCTTCATTTCTTTAAATTAAATTAATGAAAGACACCAGCACAATTGGCAATGTAATAAATCGCAGAACCAGAGAAAATAAGAGCAGGAGTGGTCTTTTTGGCCCTGCTTCACCATTCATTACAATCATGGCTGATCATTCAACTCAATAGCATGTTCCTGCTTTATCCCTCTTCTTAAATTCATACAATATTTTGGCCTTAATTACATCCTGTTGTAATAAATTTCACAGGCTCATCACTCTCTGGGTGAAGAAATTTCTCATCTCGCACAAAAGGCTGCTGCATAAGATAAAGATGCATGGCATTATGGGCAAAGGATAGAGGATTGGTTAACAAACAGGAAGCAAACAGTGGGGATAAATGAGTGCTTTTCTGGTTGGCGATCAGTAACTAGTGGTGTGCCTCAGGGATCAGTATTGGGACTACAATTACTCACAATTTACATAAATGATTTGGAATTGAGGACCACGTGTAGATTTAGATTAGATTCCCTACAGTGTGGAAACAGGCCCTTCAGCCCAACAAATCCACACACCCAGAACCATTCGCCTACTCCCTACTAATGCGCCTATCACTATGGGCAATTTAGCATGGCCAATTCATCTGAACTGCACATCTTTGGACTGTGGGAGAAAACCGGAGCACCCGGAGGAAACCCATGCAGACACAGGGAGAATGTGCAAACTCCACACAGACAGTGACCCGAGGCTGGAATCAAACCTGGGTCCCTGGTGCTGTGAAGTAGCAGTGCTAACCACTGAGCCACCGTGCCACCCCTGTTGGTAAATGACACTAAGATGAGTGATAGAGCAACATGGATAGAGGACTGTGAAACTTGGCAGAGGGACATAGATTGTCTAAATGAGTGGGCAAAGGTCTGGCAGTTGGAGTAAAATGGTAATGAATGTGAAGTCATCCATTTGAGAGGAATAACAGACAAAAGGATTATTATTTGAATAATAAAAAATTGCAGCATGCTGCTGCACAGAGGGACTTGGGTGTCCTTGTGCATGAATCACAGAAGGTTGGTCTGCAGGTACAACAGGTAATTAAGACAAATGAAATGTTGTCCTTCATTGCTTAAGGGATTGAATTTAAAAGCAGGGAGGTTATGTTACAGCTGTAGAGGGTACTGGCGAGGTCACACCTGGCGTACTGTGTGCAGTTTTGGTTTCCTTATTTGAGAAAGGACGTACTGGCACTAGAAGGGGTGTAAAAGAAGTTGACTAGGTTGATTCCGACCACGAGGGGTTGGCTTATGAGGAAAGACAGAGTAGAGATTATATTCATTGGAATTTAGAAGAATGAGGGGAGATCTTATAGAAACAAAATTATGAAGAGAATAGATATAAGATAGAAGTAGAGAGCATCATCCTCTGCCATTTCTGCCACCTACAATCAAACTCCACTACCAGAGATATATTTCCCTCCCCACCCCATCTGTATTCCACAGAGACCATTCCATCCATGAGTCCCTCGTTAGATCCATGCCCCCCACCAACCACCTTCCACTCTTGGCACCTTCCCTGACTGCCACAAAAGGTGTAAAAACCTGCACCCACACCTGTTCCCTCACCTCCATCCGAGGCCCCAAAAGATTTTTTCACATCTGGCAGAGATTTTCCTGCACATCCAAACATCTTATCTATTTGCTTTCGATGTGGTCTCCTCTACAATGGGGAGACGAGACGCCAACTCGCAGATGGTTTCAGGGAACATCTCTGGGACACACGCACCAACCAGCCCCACCGCCCTATGGCCAACCACTTCAACATGCAAGTCCTGGGCCTCCTCCACTGCCAAATCCAAGCCACCTGACGCCTGGAGGAAGAACGCCTCATCTTCCATATTGGGATCCTCGACACAAGGCATCAACATTGACTTCACTGGTTTCCTTATCTCCCTTCCCCCGGTCTTGTCCCAGATCCAACCCTCCAATTCGGCACCGCCATCTTGAACTGTCCTACTTGTCCATCTTCTTTCCCACCTATCCACTCCACCCTCCCGTCCTACCTATCATTATTACCCCCCCACCTGCATCTACCTATCACTTCCAAGCTACTTCACCCCCACCCCCTATTTATTTCTCAGCCCCTTTCACCCCCACATCTCTGATGAAGAGTTTTTGCCTGAAACATTGATTCCCTACTCCTCGGATGCTGCCTGACCTGCTGTGCTTGTCCAGTGTCACACTTTTCAAACTTTGACTCTCCAGTATCTGCAGTCGTCACTTTCTTCCAGGACATTTCAACTGGCAGGTGAAACCAGGACAAGAGGGCATAGCCTCAAAATAGGGGGAGCAGATTTAGAACAGAATTGAGAAAGAAATTCTTCACCCAGAGGATTGTGAATCTGTGGAAATCCACTCCCAGGCTTCCTCATTGAAATGTTTTTTATTAGCTCAGAAAGATAATTTTTTGAACAGTAAAGGAATTTTTAAACACCCACTTGATGGCATTTGCAAATTTGGAGATATTACATTTAGTTCCTTCATTCAAATCATTAATACATATTGGGAATAGTTGGGGTCCTAGCACTGATCCCCTGTGGTACCTTATTCGTCACTGCCTGTCATTCATGCTTATTTCTACACTTTGTTTTCTGTCTTCCAGTTTTCTATCCAATTCAACACACCACCCCCACCCCCAAATCCTGTATGCTTTAATTTTTCACATTAATCTTTTATGTGGAACTTGGTCAAAAGATTTCTGAAAGTCCAAATAAACCACACCTCTCCCTTCAACTCTACAAATTCCATTTGCAAAACATTCCATTCAATTTGTCAAGCAGGGTTTTGCTTCGTATATCCCTGCTATGATTTTCCAAGTGCTTAGCTGTTAAACCTTTTATAATGGAAACATACAGATTCTCCATATCAGAATTAATATCCTTTTTCGCTATTGTGCTAATTTTCCCTTTAATCAGCAATGCAACTCTACCGCCTTTTCTTTCCAAATACTGAATACCTTGAGGTAATCAATTCCCATTCCTGGTCACTCATGTCTCTATAACTCTGATGATATCACACCTGTTTTCGTCTATTTGGATAAATCATTCATCCACGTTATTGTGAATACTCTATGAAGCCTTGAGGCTTGTCTTTTTAACATGGTGGCTCAGTGGTTAACACTGCTTCCTCACAGTGCCAGGAACCTGTGTTTGATTCTAACCTTGTCTGTGTGGAGTTTGCATATTTTCTGTGTCTGTGTGGGTTTTCCTCTGGGTGCTCCGATTTCCTCCCACAGTCCAAAGATGTGCTGGTTAGATGAATTGGCCATGCTAAATAGCCCAGGTGTTCAGGAATGTGAAGGTTAGGTGCATTAATCAGGGGTAAATTTAGAGTAATGGGATTGAGGAATGGGTTTGGGTAGATTACTCTTCTAATGGTCGGTGTGGACTTATTGGGCTGAAGGGCCTCTTTCCACACTGTAGGAATTCTATTCTAAAACATTATTTGTTCCATTCCCATTATTTTCCACTGTGATCCTGTCTGACCATAGCCTTTGATTGCTGTGCGTATCACTTTTTTTTATTGCCCTTTCTGTCTTGGGTTCTTGTCCCTGATTCCCCTTCCTCTGACTCCTTCAACAGGGTTCCTGTGCCCCTGCCATTTCAGAATAAAGTCTCCCTCACCACGCTAGCAAATATTCTCCCCAGGACAGCAGACCCAGTTTGGGCTAGTCCCAATAGGGAGAATCTGAAACACTCTTCTACCACCCCCATCCCCCAACTCTGCACAATCTAGTCAGCTACATGTTCATCTGATACATCCCGCTATTTCTATTCTCTCTAGCATGTGGCACTGGTAGCAATCCTAAGACCACAAGCTTTCCCACCCTATTTTCCAACTTACTTTCAAACTCCCTTTATTCTGCTTTAAGCACTTCATCCTTTTTTTAAAAAAGCTGTGTGGTTGGAATCAATGTGTACCATGCCCACTGGCTGTTCACTGTCCATAGCCAGTTTGTCCTGTAGCTACTCTGACACACCCTTGACCCTTGCACCATCTTGAAGTCTTGTTTGCTACTACAGAAACGTCTGCCTTTTTCCTTATAATTCAATTCCCAACTGCTATTGCATTCCCACACTTTTTTTTTTATTCCTCTCCAATGAAGCAGAGCCAACCCACATGGTACAATGAATGTGGCTGTTGCTGTTTTCCTGAGAGGCCATTTTCTTCAACAGCCTGTTTTGCAGAGGAATAGCCAGAGGAGACTCCTGCAATACCTGGCTAGTCCCCTTGCTGCACCTGGTGATTACCATTCCCTTCCTGCCTATGGAGTCTCAGCTGACCACCACCTCCCCATGTGTGTTATCCATGATACTCTCTGCCTTACGGATACCCTGTAATGTCCCCAACAACCGCTCCAGCTCCAAACCGTGAGCTTCCAGGAGCTGCAGCTGGAGAAACTGCCTGCACACATGCTGGCCCCGACACTAGAAATTTGCCTGACTTCCCAAAGAGCAGGAAGAGCAAACCAGCTAGGACTTATCTCTTCAAATTAAACCTTTACAAAGATGTATGATAGAGTAATATCAATTAATCTAAGGTCTTTACTCCCTGGACCTCATTACTAAAGAATGTAGTCATTACATAAACCACAACAAAAAGTAAACAGTGCACCAAATTCCCAGAAGTACACACATTGACTGTGTCTTACTCGGAATGTGTTCTTTCCCTATGGCTCATGTGAACACTACTAATTCAATGTTTTGAATCATGCAATGAATGATGTAGTGATATACCACATATTTATGAAATATGATTGAACTTTGTCAACAATATAATATATGTTGAGATCAGAATGCTGCTGGAAAAGCACAACATGTCAGGCAACATCCGAGGAGCAGGAAAATCGATGTTTTGGGCAAAAGCCCTTCATCAGGAATGTAATATATGTGATGTGTTAGCCATTATGACTCTACCAACAGAGTAAACGTGACCCAAGGAATCTTTCCTCCCATTAATGGTGCCTTATGATTTTAATCATAATATTAGGTTTATGAAAATTGACTCACTTGTAAAGAATTAAATCAAAGAATTCAGTAAAAACACATGGCCTAGCCAACATTCTTTCCAGAGGTAACAGCATGACAAACTGATTATCTGGTCCGACATTAACAATCTGGCTGTGCATACCATGACTGTACTTCCATAGTAAAACACTTGGGGATGACATGAATTCCAACTTCCTCCTTCCTTTACAGTCTGTACAAATTTCCATGTCTGAAGAACTACGTTTTTTATTTGTCTACAATGTACAATTCATATCTTTTCAATTATTTAATGTTCAATTGAACTGAATCTGAACCATGACATTACTGGTGCTATCATGTGAAAGATATTCCCGTTTGGATAGTTATGGGGGAATGTGGTGTGGGGTCCAATTTACAGTGAACCTTTCTTCATTCTTTCGCAAAATTTCACAAAGTGGGAACTAGTGACCGTGTATTTGTTTCCTAATTAATCATTGTAATATGGAGGAGGAGAAAGCGAGGACTGCAGATGCTGAAAATCAGAGTCGAGGGTATGGTGCTGGAAAAGCACAGCAGGTCAGGCAGCATTGGAGAAGCAGGAGAATTAACGTTTCAAGCAAAAACCCTTCATTAGGAATGTTAGATTTTATAGGTAAAAACAATGACTGCAGATGCTGGAAACCAGATTCTGGATTAGTGGTGCTGGAAAAGCACAGCAGTTCAGGCAGCATCTGAGAAACAATAAAATTGACGTTTCGGGCAAAAGCCCTTCATCAGGAATAAAGGCAGAGAGCCTGAAGCGTGGAGACACATTGATGCCCTGGGGTTGAAGTGTTCTGAGGCAGAAGATGAGGCGTTCTTCCTCCAGTCGTTATGCAGACTTGTGCAAGGAGGTTTCACTGCAATTATGTATGGTTTTGGTGAGACAGCACTTGAAGATTGTATACAGCTTGGTTTCCTTACTCAAGGAAGGATATACTAGCCTTACAGCATATCTAAAAGATTCACAAGGTTGATTGAGAGTGGAAACACTCTCCTATGGGATGAAGTTATTTACCTGCAGGTATATTCTCCAGATTTTCAAAAAAAATGAAAAAGGTGATCTGACCAAAATAATTCAAACTTCAAGAGTTTTATAGGGTAGATGCTGAGAGGTCGCTCCCCTGGATGGAGCATTTAGAACAAAGGGTCACATTCTCAGGATAAACGGGTCAAACCATTTCGGGATGGTGAGAAGGAGAAATATCTTCACTCAAAGGATTGTGTGTGTTTGGAATTCTCTATGAAAAAAGACTGTGGATTGTCAATTGATGAAGATACTCATTTCTGAGATAGATTTTGTGGTAGTAAAGGAAACAATGGATGAAGGGATTGTGCAGGAAAAGTGAAGTTAATGTACAAATTCAGTTATGCAATGTATAGAATGGCAAAGATTTAGCTCGATTCACCATATGGTCTATTCCTCTGCTATTTCTGATGTTCTTTCACATGAATATCAATGAGGGAATCGGGCTGAATGCATGATATCAATGATCTGAAATCCCATTGGTGCTGTTTCACTGTGCAGCTGCATGTATCATCAGCCCTATTACGAGTCTGGCAAAGTGAGCTCAATTTCTATTGGAAAGATCAAACTCCACTCTGGTCTGCCATTCGTAAAAGGAGCAAATTATTAACTGGTTTAAAGATTTAAGCCCATTCAGTTGGCACAACACCTCAAACTTCCAGTTTGCCAAAATGCTGCAGTGACATTGCATTGCTGCCCTGGTCTCACTGAACCAGATTTCCCAGTGGTAGAAAGAAGTTCAGGAAATGTCTACAATATGTCACCACGTCTGAACAGGAATTTTAGATGCAATCAGGAAGCACCCCTGCGGAGGTGAGAAGAAGGTTTACTCCACCCTATTTATCCCAGGACAAATTCCCAGAAATTTGTAAACATTTCTAATTGTTACATATGGAATTAAAAACTAAACAACACCAGGTTATAGTCCAACAGGTTTATTTGAAAGTACAAGCTTTTGGAATGCTGCTCCTTCATCACCTGACAAAGGAGAGGCACTCCGAAAGCTTGAACTTTCAAATAAACCTGTTGGACTATAACCTGGTGCTGTGTGATTTTTAAACTTTGTCCACCCCAATCCAACACCAACACCTCCACATCATACATACAGAGTGTAAACTGGGAAATCTGGTGAGTGAATGATCTTTAACATTAATCTCTCACTAAAATTTAATCCAGGTTTGCATTTAACTTTAACACTAAGCTGTAGTTAAATGCTAAGTTTCTTCCCGTCTTAGCTAGGGATAAGTAAACTCCTTACTGGAGAGATTGCTACTGTTAGATAATGAGGTAGCTGGTTTGAACTGGTTTCTCAAGCCAGTAGTGCTCAGTCACTGATGTAAAATTTCAATGAGTAAAAATATTGAGTCCTGCATATTGTAAGAAAGCAGGAAGAGAGCAGTTTGTCACTGAATATGAATTTGAGAGAGTTTGGTGATTAGAGAAGAATGGGTAGTTTTGATGTTTAAGATAAAAAGAGTAGACTAAGAGAAACAGCCAGAGTCCAATAGCAGGACATGATATGACAACTGGAAGTATTAATCAAATGAATGGGATGATGAGACTGGAAGCACTAATTAAGTGATTGGCTAGATGATTGGTGTTGAGTTAAGTGCTCCCCCCTCCTCTGTAATTGAGGGAGTAATTTAAATTGGTACAAGGGAGATTACTATTAGTAAGAAGTGTTAATGGATTTATCAATATTAGTAACTCTTTCACTTGAATGTCAAAAAGTGGTAGGCAGATAGATTAGGAGTGCAACCTACTCTTCAAACAGTATTCTCTTCAGAATACTGTTGGCTATGATGGTTTATCTGAAAATCCACTCAAAGCCAAGTCAATGGCACCACAGGTAGCTCAGACATACAGGAGGGTAGAAGGAAGACAGGAAGTGAAGTAGTGATAGATGATTTGGTAGTTAGGGGAGTAGACCAGTGTTTCTGCAGCGACAGACAGGAATCTAGGATGGTGCATTGCCTCCCGGGTGTCAGGTCAAGGTAGTCACTGAGCAGCTGCAGAACACCCTGAAGGGGCTGGGGCAGCTAACAGCCATGTCCCACATTGGCACAGATAACACAGGCAGAAATAAAGATGTGGTCCTGCATTCAAACTCGGGTGGAAATCAGCAAACAGTATTAAAAAGTAGTAATCTTCAGATTACTATAATTACTATAATTGTTTGAAAATCAGAAGAAAGCAAATGAACATGTAGCTGTCAAAGGCAATATAGGAAAGAGGGCTTCAGCTTGTTGGGACTGTCTCTGGGTTCGAATTATCAGGCAAACCAGTTGCACCTAAATTGCACTGGGTTGGGTTCCTTATGAGGCACTTTGCTGGTGCTTTTGGTCCCCAGTACCAAGAGAAAAATCAGTGAAGAATACCAAGGTGCACAAAGTACTGGCAAGGATAGACAGCATGGCAATAAAAGGAATGCCAAGTTGATAGGTGAAGTCAGAGTCAGGAGAAATAAACAAAAGTGTAAATCAGGATTGCTGCTCACATACAGGAACGCATACTATGATAAATAAAGTTGGTGAATTATAGTTGCAGATTGCCAGGTGAAAATACAAAGTTGTGTCTATTATAGAGACTTGGTTCAAGAAAGGCATGGTTGGGTTTAAATATTCCTGGATACAAAATGTTCGGGGCGAGGAACAAAGAAAAGGTGATGGGTGGCAGTTTTAATTAAGGTCATTGAAGTACTGGAGAGTGAGGATACCTGAAAGGGGCTGAGGAAAATAAATCTATTTGGCTACAGCTACATAATGAATAATATGTAATTGTTCGATGTTGTGTACAAATCACCAAATAGTGGGAAGGATGTAGAGGAAGAGAATTTGCAGAACAACTACGTGCAAACAGACATGCAAAAAGGTAGTCATAAGCGGGAGACTTGAATTATCAGAATCTTGGCTGGGAGAGAAGCAATGGAGAGGTGGGGAGGGTGAGCAGCAAGAGTTCCTAGAATGTACGAGGAAGAGAGTTTCTGTAGCAGTGGGTTTCCAACCCAGTAAGGAAGGAGACATTGCTGAACCTCGTCCTTGGAAATGAGGTGGAACAAATGTCAGTAGGAGAACGTTTAGGAGACAGTGATCATTGTGTAGTGAGATTTAGGCTGACCATGGAACAAGGACAAATAAAAATCCAGAGTAAGAATAATTTTCCAGAGGAATTTAAACTTTAATGAGGTAAGAATGAATCTGGACCAAATAAATTGCAGTCAAAGGTCGACAGGAAAAGTAATAATTGAGCAATGGGTTACTTTTAAAGAAGAGATAATTCAGGCACAGTCAAGGCAGCAAAAGGAAGCGGTATGGTAAACTAAGTCAGAGGCCCATGCATGAGAAAAGAAAGATATTGAATTAAAGAAGAAATAAGTGTGCTGATGACAACCATCAGGTAGAAAATAGATGGGAACCAGGCTGAATATTGGAGGGTCAAACAAGAAGCAGAAATACAAGTGAAAGAAGCAAACAGCGAGTGTTAGGAGAAATGGACAGTCAATATTTTTTCAAGACTTGGATTGCCAAGTCTTCTTTCCGTAAATAAAAGGGGAGATAAAAAGGGGAAAGAGAGTCAAATAGGAACCAAAAAGGAATTTACGCCCTCTGAAAACAGAGGGTATCACAGTGGTATTAAAACAAGAATACTTTGCAAAATGTCTTTAGAAAGGAAGATGATGCTACATAAGCCATGGTAAAGAGGAAAACATTTAGACATGAGAAGGGTTACCATCAATAAGGAGGTGGTATTAGAAAAGCTGTCTGTGTTTAAAGGTGACAGAGGACCAGGACTAGATGAGATACATCCAAGGAGTTAAGCAAGATTAGAAATTACAGAAGCACTGGCCACAAGGTTTCAGCCTTCCTCAGATTCCAAGGTAATGCCAGAAGACTGGAGAATTGCAAATATTACACCTCAAAATAAAGAGGTACAGGCCGGCCAATTTAAACTTGTTGGTGGAAAACTTCAGGAACCGATAATTTCGCAAACAATTAATTGGAATACGGACAAAGCTGGGTTAACTGAAAAAAGTCAGCAGGCATTTATTCAGGGGAAATCATGTTTAACTAATGATGACCTAGACTTTCCAAGTCTGCAGGAGAAAGTGAGGACTGCAGATGCTGGAGATCAGAGCTTAAAAATGTGTTTCTGGAAAAGCACAGCAGGTCAGGCAGCATCAAAGGAACAGGAGAATCGATATTTCGGGCATAAGCCCTTCTTCAGGAATGAGGAAGGTGTGCCAAGCAGGCTAAGATAAAAAGTAGGGAGGAGGGACTTGGGGGAGGGGCTTTGGGAATGTGATAGGTGGAAGGAGGTTAAGGTGAGGGTGATAGGCCGGAGAGGGGGTGGGGACAGAGAGGTTGGGAAGAAGATTGCAGGTCAAGAGGGCGGTGCTGAGATAAGGTGGGGGGAAGGGAAATGAGGAAGCTGGAGAAATCTACATTCTTCCCGTGTGGTTGGAGGGTTCCTAGGCTGAAGACGAGGTGCTCTTCCTCCAGGCTTCGT
>NC_057730.1:27684320-27686655 GCF_004010195.1 Chiloscyllium plagiosum
CAGGCAGTGTAATTTGTTGCAACCGCTCGATAACGAAAATTGTACATTGAGGAACCTCCCTGTCAGGGTTGGAATGTTAAATCTGCGTTAAATATTACAATGATCGAAACATGAGAATATTGAGTCATGTTAATTTCGAAATGAACAATGCACATTTCCCAAAAAGGCTGGATGTGGGAAAGCAGAATTATTCAGTACCTTCACCAATGGGAATGCCGGCCCCTTTTTCAGAGGCTCCTCTTCGTGGTCCTGTTGGTGCTTCACGTAACTTTCCAGGCCTTGTTCTTGATATATTTTCCTTTCTTCCACCATGTTAAAGAGGCAGCGAGAAGACACAGCGATCGTGATAGCATCTTGAGACTTGGGCTAGCCAAGGAAAAGCACACGAGTTTATAATGCATTGGGGAAAGCTGCACTGGATATTAAATACAAATGCTTTTTTTAATATATACACTTACAGTCCGCAGTTTCTTTGTGGAAGCTATTTTTTCAAATTCCTTCTGTGCAGCTTTCCAGTCGGTAAACTGCTCCTTGTTTTGAGCGACTGTGCCTGAGGACTCACCCTCCGTTCTGAGTGTCTCCTCACTCATGTTTGAAGCAGATTTAGGAACTCAGGGATTCTCTCGCTGCCGGGGGAGACAGAACCAGCTTCTGGAAATGCAACAAGGAAGTGTCAATGTTGCTTCTGGGCGTGCCTGCCCCCATGATTCTCTATGGCTGAGGCGTGTCACTTTCTGCTGGGCAAGTTCACTTGAGTGGGAGCTGTAGTGTTGTTTAAAGTTCCCGTGGAGCAGTGCAAGAGCACACATTCACTTCATGGAAAACTCCATCTCCTTATTGTATAACAATTCACCTCACTAATTTGTCTGCCCATAAAACCCAGCTTGATCAAGTGGATCATCTTGTGGATTGGGGATGCATGCTTTTATTACAAAGTTCTCATTTTCTAGGCCTAAAAGAAGGTATAGGAGAAAGTGAGGGCTGCAGATGCTGGGGATCAGAGCTTAAAAATGTGTTGCTGGAAAAGCACAGCAGGTCAGGCAGCATCAAAGGAGAAGGAGAATCGATGTTTCGGGCATAGCCCTTCTTCAGGAATCAGGTTGGAGGCAGTGGATGGGAGATCCCCCTGAGGTGATGAGGTTATGGATGGACTGGGAAATTATGGTTTGGTGGTGGGAGGTGGGGTCATGGTCAAGGGGGCAGTAGGAGGAGGTGTCCGCGAGCTGGCGTTTAGCCTCAGCAATATAAAGATCGGTGCGCCAAACTACCACCGCGCCTCCCTTGTCTGCCAGCTTGATGATGAGGTTGGGGTTGGAGCGGAGGGAGTGGAGGGCTGCACGTTGCGAGGGTGAGAGGTTGGAGTGGGTGAGGGGGTGGACAGGTTGAGGCGGTCAACCTCATTGTCCCACAACCCCGCACCGCCCGTTTCTACCTCCTGCCCAAAATCCACAAACCTGACTGCCCCGGCCGACCCATTGTTTCAGCCTGCTCCTGCCCCACTGAACTCATCTCTGCCTACCTCAACACTGTCCTGTCTCCCTTAGTCCAAGAACTCCCCACCTACGTTCGGGACACCACCCACCCCCTCCACCTCCTCCATGATTTTTGCTTGCCCGGCCCCCAACGCCTTACCTTCACCATGGACATCCAGTCCCTATACACCTCCATCCCCCATCACGAAGGCCTCAAAGCCCTCCGGTTCTTCCGTTCCCGCCGAACCACCCAGTACCCTTCCAATGACAAACTCCATCGACTGACTGAACTGGTCCTCACTCTGAACAACTTCTCTTTCCAATCCTCCCACTTCCTCCAAACCAAAGGAGTAGCCATGGGCACCCGCATGGGCCCCAGCTATGCCTCCCTCTTCGTTGGATATGTGGAACAGTCCATCCTCCACAGTCCATCCTCCGCTCCATCGATGACTGTATCGGCGCTACCTCGTGCTCCCACGAGGAGGTTGAACGGTTCATCCACTTTACTAATACCTTCCACCCCGACCTCAAATTTACCTGGACCGTCTCAGACTCCTCCCTCCCCTTCCTCGACCTCTCCATTTCTATCTCGGACGACTGACTCAACACGGACGTTTACTATAAACTGACTGACTCCCACAGCTCCCTAGATTACACCTCCTCCCACCCTGCCCCCTGTAAAAACGCCATCCCATATTCCCAATTCCTTCGCCTCCGCCGTATCTGCTTCCAGGAGGAGCAATTCCAATACCGAACAACCCAGATGGCCTCCTCCTTCAAAGACCGCAATTTCCCCTCAGACGTGGTTGACGATGCTCTCCACCGCATCTCCTCCACTTCCCGCTCCTCCGCCCTTGAACCCC
>NC_057730.1:27686900-27808667 GCF_004010195.1 Chiloscyllium plagiosum
CCCCTCCCACTCTGCCAAGGACATGCAGGTCCTTGGCCTCCTCCATCGCCAGACCGTGGCAACACGACGCCTGGAGGAAGAGCACCTCATCTTCCGCCTCGGAACCCTCCAACCACAGGGATGAATGCAGATTTCTCCAGCTTTCTCATTTCCCCTCCCCCCACCTTTTCTCAGTCCCAACCCTCAGACTCAGCACCGCCTTCTTGACCTGCAATCTTCTTCCCGCCCTTTCCAAGTCTGTAGATGACATCAAATTTGGGGACAGTGAGGTGAGTGTAGAGCTTCAAAAGGATGTTGACAAGTTGATATAATACACAGACAGTTGCAGATGAATTTCAATGCAAAGTGATTCATTTTGTAGGAAGAACAATAAAGGAACGTTATTGTAGATGTGCATAGGTCATGTGGCAGGACAGAGAGCAATTAATAAAACATATAGCATCTTGGATATTACAATAGGAACATACAGTGCAAGAGCAAGGTGTTTATGTTACTTGTCCAGGATGCTAGTTTAGTCTTGCATTCAGTTCTATGCACTGCACTTCATGAAGGACATTTAGAGGTCACCTTTTTAAAATTGAGATGAGGGAAATATTTGTCTCTTAGAGGATTGAGAGTCTTTAGAACTCTGCCTCAGAAGGCAGTAGAAATGGGATCATTATAGATTTATATGACTGAGGTGCTAGATTCTTGTAAGGCAAGAAATCATAGGTTACTGGAGATAGATGGAAGTGTCTTTCAGAACACAAACAGATCAGCCATGATCTTAAGAATCGTGTAGAAGGTTCAATAAGCAAATGGCCTACCGCTGCTCCAAATTCATATGTTTATTAGAGAGCGTGCACAAAAAATTCACAAGAAGGTTGTCCTCATCTCTGGAACCAAACTGTGGAGATAGTTTGAAAAAGTTAGGACAGCTTTCCTCGGACAACAAAATGGATAAGATGAAACTGCTTACAACATCTATTAATGACTTGGAGGAAGGAAGTGAATGTACTCGAGCCAAATTTCCAGGCAAGAATAGATGAAAGTTGCAAGAGGGATGCAGAAAATTCACAGAGAGATATGGATAGGCTAAGAAAATAGGCAAGAGTTGGCAAATGGAGTATAATGTATGAAAACTTGATATGGTTCAATTTGTAAGGGAGCACAAAATAACAGAGCATGAATGAAAATCACAGAAAGCTGCAACACAAAGGAGCTTGGGGATACTTGTGGATTAAACACAAAGACCACACAGGTGCAGCAGGCAATCAGGCTAATAGAATGTTAGCCCTTATGTCAAAGGGGTTGGCATATAAGAGTAGGGAAGTTTTACTGCAACTGTAGAAGGTGCTGATGGGACCACATCTGGAATCCTGTGAGCAGTTCCAGTCCCTTTATGTAAGGAAAGATATTATTTCATTGGAGGTAGTTCAAAGAAGGTTCGCTGTTCAAATCACAAAGCATTTGAACAGAGTAGACAGGGAGAAGCTGTTTGCTCTCAAGAAAAGATCAGGAACAAGATATTTAAGAAAACTTGTTGGCAAAAGCAGCAAAAAAAAAAGAGATGACGCGAAAACATTTTTATGCAGCAAGTGGTGAGGGACTGGATATCTTGCCTGAGAATGTGGTGGAAGCAGGTTCAAACAAGGCATTGAAAAGAGAATGAGGCTATTATTTGAAAAGAAGAATGTGCAGGAAGTGGGAAAATGGCAGCTCCTGAATTGCTCATTTAATGCACACATGATGGGCCAAATTATTTCCTTCCGTGCTGCAACAATTTTGAGAGTCTGTGATGGTTACATATGGGTGAACATTAAAAAGGCAATGGCCTGTGTTGATACAGTACATGGGAAGAGGCCAGCTTCCTACAGTAACAATATATGAAGTATTTAGTATATTACATACCCTGGTCATCAAATTAGTAACATATAAAATACAGTCATTAAGAGAAGTGGAACAAGTACATTTATCACCTCAAACTACTTGCATTCAAATCATGCTGAAGAGTTTCTGAAGCAATAAAAGCTATATCCTCCCAAAACACTTAGTCCTCAAAGGAAGATGATTCTTTTAATAAGTTTTGCAAACAAGAAATGCCAATTTCACTCTTCTTAAAACTACAGCACAAAACAGTGAGAGAATTTTTAAACAAAGGCTTTGAATAGGTGTGATTGCGGGTTTAAATCTTTTCCAAAGCAGCTGCTCCAGTTCAGAATATGGTGTTATTTGCTTTCACTGGGTTAAGTTCAGCATGCACCAAGTTGACAGGCCAACATATTAGAAATAAAATGTAATTCCGGTATCTGACACTTCAATTTAGTTACTTCAGTCGGCAAGATCATCAACTCCCCTAGTTTGCCCCTCCAACCCCCATATGGAGGAAGATTGTCTAAACATCATTGACCTGATCCAAAAGAATTTGCACTATCTTCCTACTGTATTACAGTGAACCACTCTTGCAAAAGAAAATGATTCAATTGAGTGAATTGTTTGAGAAATGCAGTATGTATGCCATACCAGTATGATCGGTTTGCAAGAGGGGGTTTTGGTTTATTTGATTTCATTCCCTACCCGTCTCATTGCAGCAACTAGCTATTTCTTGTTCACCTCTCGGGTTCAGGCATGAAACAGCTTTTTGGAAACCTATGCCAAGTTTGAACACCACTGGCGTGAAAATAAATCACTTTTGCGTAAGCTTGCTGAACAAAACACTTTGAATAGGAGGCCTCTTCCATTGTTGTTTTGAGACTTGGAGGAGTGCACAGCAGGTCAGCATCACTTGTGACACATACTTGAGGAGCAGACCTGCATGAGAAGGACAACAGCAGCAAGAAATCAGTTAATGGTCAGGAACAGGAGGATATGGCATATATATTGGCATCTAGAACTTGGCTTTGGAGAAGCCTCAGCCAGTGCCCTTGACCAATGGATACAAGATTGTTGTGTCAGCGTGGACAAAAGAGTGCAGCAAGATGCGAGAACTGACCGAAACATCATGGTAGCCAGCATCATCCAATTTGGAGTGGGAGAAATGCATTAGTAGTAGGGGAATAGATACAGTTCACTGCAGCAAAAACAGAGTTTGAAGGCTGTACTGCTGATCTGATGCCAAGTTTCAGGACATGTCTTCAGAGCTGGAGAGGAACTTGGGAGTGGGAGAGAAATTATCTAGTTGTTATGGTCCACGTGCGTACCAATGACATAGGAAAGAGAATGAGAGAGAGCTGTTCCATTAGCATAAGCTTCATTTGAACAATGCTGGGACCAGTGTCCTGGTGAATTGAATAACAAGGGTTGGAGACAGGGCTTAAAACTATTTAGTGGGTGGAGAGTTCAATTGAAGGGCAGCTTTAAAAAAAAATTAAGGAGTAACAAGGGAACAGAAGTGCTGAGGTATTGGCAATAAATGTGTTGCAGGAAGGGGTAGAAAATATAGGCAGAAGAGTGCAGCAGAAATTAGAAACAGAATAAATAATAAGTCAAAAGTCAAAGCTTAACATGCCATCTGAATGCATGCAGCATTTGAGAAGACAGATAAGTTGATGACATAAATAAAGATAAACCAATTTGACCTGATTGCTGTTACAAAGATGTAATAACAGAGTGACCAAGATTGGAACCTCAGTATTCAAGGGTACTTGACATTCTGGAAGAATAGGTAACAGGAGAAAGAGGTGGTGTGGCTTTGTTAAGAAAGGAAGGTATCAGTGTGGTGGTGACTCAGGTGCATTACAATCAGTTTGGGTGGAAGTCTGGAATAACAAGGGACAGAAGTCAAAAGGTGGTAGTCATCGAAGCCCCTGAGAAGTTGCCTCCCTGTAGGATAAAGTATACATCAGGATAAACGGAGGCTTGCAAGAAGGACAGTACAGTTGTCATGCCTTTAATCTGGATATTGACTGGTCAAATCAGATATGTAAGAATAATGTGGAAGACAAATTTGTACAATGCATCAGGGGTTATTTTTAGAACAGTACACTGCAGAACCTACCTAGGAAATTGTCATTTTAGATCTATTAATGTGTGAGGAGGTAGAATTAGATTAGATTAGATTACTTACAGTGTGGAAACAGGCCCTTCGGCCCAACAACTCCACACCGACCCGCAGAAGCGCAACCCACCCAGACCCATTCCCTTACATTTACCTCTTCACCTAACATTACGGGCAAGTTAGCATGGCCAATTCACCTAACCTGCACATTTTTGGATTGTGGGAGGAAACCGGAGCACCCGGAGGAAACCCACGCAGACACAGGGAGAATGTGCAAACTCCACACAGAGGCGGGAATTGAACCCGGGTCTCTGGCGCTGTGAGGCAGCAGTGCTAACTATTGTGCCACCGTGCTAACTGATCTTGAAGTTATGGATACTTTAGGAGATGATGATCACATGGTAGAATTTCAAATTCAGTTTGAAATTCAGGTCTCAACCTACTGCCTTCTACTTAAAGAAGGGAAATTACAAAGATCAGAAGAATGGGTTGTCTAACGTAGGCTGAGAAAATAGACTAAGGGGAAAGACAACAGATGAGCAATGGCAGATATTTCAGAACACTCAGCAAAGATTTATTCTGGTCAAAAAGGGCTCAATGGGAAGAATGAACCATCTGTGGTTAACAAAGGTGGTCAAGGGCTGTATCCAATTAAAAAGTCAGGCATTAAAATTGATAAACATCAGTGGGCCACAGGATTGGAAGGTTTTCTTTGAGGTGCCAACAATTAATGGCTATAAAGTTAATTAAAAATGGGAGAAAATTTATTACAGAAGTAAATTGGTAAGAAATATAAAAACAACCAGCAAGAGCTTCTGTAAATATACAAGAAAAAAAAAGAGAGAATAGCTAAAGTGAGTACGAAACCCTTAGCTGATGCGCCTAGGGAATTACTAATTGGAAACAGGTAAATGGCCAATAGGCTAAACCAATGATTTGTATCGATCTTCACAGTACACGATACTGAAAATTTCCCAAAAATGTCAGATAATCATGGGAGGAAAAATCTTGAACAGTCTTTATCATAACGGACAAAATATTTGACAAACAAAGGATCTGATTGCCTGCATCTAGGGGTTTAAAAGAAATTGGCTGCAGAGGTAGTGGAGACATTGGTCAAAATAATTCAGAATTCTCTGGATTCCAGAAAGGTTCCATTGGATTAGAAAACCTCTAATATGGCACCCTATTCAAGAGGGGAAGAGAACAGGAAACGATAGGCCAGTTAGCCTAACATCTGTCATTGAGATAAACACTAGAATCCATTCTTAAAGAAGAAACAGCAGGGCATTTAGAAAAGCTTAATCCTGTAAAACAGTAAATATTGTTTTGTGAAAGGGGAATCCATTTGGACAAATTTGCTAGAGTTCTGAGGGGATACATAGAGTTATAAAAGGGGATAGGTAGAGTTGATAAAAGGGGAACTGTTAATTGTAGTTCATTTGAATTTCCAGAAGGCATTGAGCAAGGTGCCACATATAAGGTTATTACACAAGGTAGTGTTTGCAGTGTTGAGAATAATCGATTGAGGGTTGGTTAACACACTGAAGACAGAATCAGGATTAATAGGATTTAAAAAAAAACAAGGTGGAAAAATGTAACTAGTGGGGAGACACAAAGATCAGGCCGTATGTAATATTAGTGACTTAGAGGATTGGCCTGAGAATAAGGCACCTAAATTCACTAATGATATAAAATTGGCAGAAAGATAAATCATAGAATCCCTGCAATGCAGATAGAGGCCATTCAGCCCATCAATCCCACACCACACCTCCAAAGAGCATCCCAATTTTGACAGGGGTGGATTTTATAAGGGGTGGTGCAGTGACAAAGGAATTTCAATCATTCTAGAGTTCCACAAAGCAAAATTACATTTCCTATAGGATTCTGCCTGGAGGTCAACATAACTCACAGACATGGCCCTCTTTCATGCTGAGAGGTTGGGTGGAATGTTGAGGGCAGTGAAGGGCGGGTGAGTTCCGGAACAAGCCACAGCCCAGGAATAGTGAAGGAAATACAGCCTGGATTTTTGCACAGTATAACATCTTGGAGCCATTTAAAAATTGTAGTCAATTCCTCAATTCCCACTTGCAGGTTAAAAGGGTGCAGTGAGTGAGTTAGCACCTTGCACTCCCAATCTGGCTGGCTCCCTTGTGGGGGGAGGGAGGCATCTCCTTGCTCCTCCCACTATTTCTGCGAAGTTGGGCCAGCTTCATTAACATGGGGGCTTCACGGACCCTCTGAGGATTCATAAGCCATAGCCTGGATTCAGGAACCTTGACAGCATGGTCAAAAACAGTCTCACACATACTACCTAAGATCATAAGATACATGAGCAGATGCAAGCCATTCTGCTCATTGAGTCTGTTCAGCCAAGGAGATCATAGCTAATCTGCTGATCCTCAACACACTTTAACAGCCCTGCATGCTAAGGAATGCCACAAATTCACGACTCTGGGGGAAGAAATAACCGCTCATCTCCACTTTTAGTGAGCAACTCCTTTATTCTGACTTTACGCTCAGTGCTACTAGACTCTCCTGCAAAGGGAAATTACCTTTCCACATCTATCAATTCAGGTCTCCTGTCAATCTTGCCTGTTTCAATAAGTACGCCTCTCATTCTTCTAAACTCCAATGATTACAGGTTCAATCTACTCAAATTACTCCTCAGAAGGCAATGCCTCCTTACCGTAAACAGTGAAGCTTCTCTGGACTGCCTCCAATGATAGTACATCTTTCCTTAAGAGGTCCAAACTGTTCACAGTATTGCAGCTGCAATCTGACCAGTATCTTGCATTGTTTTTACAAGACTTGCATATTTTTATACTCCATTCCCTTTGAAATAAAGGCAAACATTACTACCTGAACTTGTTTGATAGCTTTGGTGATTTATGCACACGGATGCCCTAATCCCTTTGTTTTGCAGTCTTTCTCCATTGAAATTATATTCAGCTCCTCTATTCTTCCTGCCAAGATGCATGACCTCACAATTTCCAGTTTTATATTCTATCTGCCAAGTTTTTGTCCACTCACTTAATTGGTGTATATCCCTCAGCAGATTGTCTCATCCTCACCACTCGTCTTCCCACCTATTTTTAGGTCATCTGCAACAGTACATTCACTTTCCTCATCCAAGTCATAAATATAAATTGTTTTGCCAATTCTCTATCTATGCTCCTAACACCATGGGCTCGTATCTTAAGTAGCTAACAGTGGCACCTTATAAAATGCCTTCTGAAAATCCAAATGTATTTCAACGACTGCTTCTGCTTTATCGACCCTGTTTGTTACCTCCTCAAAAAATTCTTGATATGAATCTATTCTACTTCCATGATGACTCATTCTCCCATTGTCTTTCATCTGATGCACACCAAATCTATGCTAACCCATAGCCATTCACTCTATATGTACAACTTACACAACCAGTGAGTCTTTTAATGACAAGGGCAGGTTAATAACAGATAGGAAAGAGAAAAGAAATTCAAAGCTCCGATGTGAAAATTTCTATCGCTGTAGAAGTATCAATCAGACCAGTAAACTATCAATGACAGATGTGTCAAATGCTGCTCTCCTCTTTATCTTGTCCAAATAAACATTGCAACATTGGCAGATAAGAGCAGATGAGATAGAACAATATATTGTAATCATTTACTACTACTTAAAGACATCAAGCACAGTGAATAACTCACTTTGATTGTCTAAACAGAATCCCTTGCCAAGGCCATGTTTGTGTGTGTTTGGGCTGATCTCCCCTGAATACAAAAACTTGGGCATGTGCAACTGCCTAATCCTGGACTCTACATGGAGATGTTTGGATCAAAGTTGTTTCAAAGACAGGGAAGAAAATAACTTTAATGGAGCAGGCACAGGTACACTTGTTTCATCTAGCTCATAAGCAATGCTGAAGCTGAGTTTAACCTGAAGAGCAGGCCAAATGCGAGGTTCCAAGATTCACTATGGCATTGAGATGGGCAATTCACCACTTGTTAGCAGATTGACCATTTCAGGATGATTTTACATCTTTTCCAACCACAACATTTTTTGGGGGGGTTAAAATATTTCCAGAATTCAAAATACAATTTGAGAAGTGTACTACACAAATCATTATAACTTCTGTCGATTGGCCCTCGATTCATTTTGGTTAGAATTTATCTTGTGCATTTGTTGAACTGTGCTATGTGGCCATTGTGAACAGTGACTCAAAGAATCTTTCTATCACCATTTTGGCAAACTCAGTCCTTCATTTATCCCACTGATTTTGACTTACATTAACCATTCTTTTATTGAACCTAGCTGCTGTGTATTAAAAGGGAATTGAAAACCAGTTAAACCATTCGCACAAGATATTGATTTCACCCTCCAAAATCAATGCTGATGGTTTGGAGCCATGTGCAAATTTAAGCACATTGCATTAGAGCTGCATTACCAAGTTATTGATTTATGTAGATGTGAAAGGAACATGAATGGGCAGCATGGTGGCTTAGTGGTTAGCACAGCTGCCTCACAGTGCCACAGAGCTTGGTTCAATTCCAGCATATGTGTGTGTAGGTGTGTGAGAGAGAGAGATTCTAAATTGCCCATAGCGTACAGACTAGGTGGATTAGCCATAGGAAAGGGGTTATAGAGTTAGGGGGTTGAGTCTGAGTGGGATGCTCTTCAGAGGGCAGTGTGGACTCAATGGGCCAAATAGCCTGTCTTCACATTGTAGGGATTCTGTGAAAACAATCCCATTTGAGGCTTAAGGTTGTAGGTTCAAGTCCCATTCCTGTGAAAATTAGCAGGGGAGTTATTTCCAGCATTCCACTCTGATGACTTCAGTGCGCCCGCTTGGTTTTTTTTATACAGAGACATATTTGCATTGGAAACACTTCAAGGGTTGGTTGAGATGAAGAGGTTAGGCAAAAGTGAGGACTGCAGATGCTGGAAACCAGAGTCTAGATTAGAGTGGTGCTGGAAAAGCCCAGCAGGTCAGGCGGCATCCGAGGAGCAGAAAAATCAATGTCTCGGGCAAAAGCCCTTCATCAGGAATGGAGGAAGAGGTTGCCTTATAATGAAAGGTTGAGCAGGGCTGGGTCTCTATACTCATTGGAGTTAAGAAGAATGAGGTAATCTTTCTGAAATATGCAAGATTCTGACAGGGCTTGACAGGTTAGCTGTTGAGGGAATGATTCCCCTCATGGGGGAGTCAAAGCTAGGGAGCACAATTTCACTATTCGGGGTCTCCCATTTATGACAGAGATAAGCAGGAATTTATTCTGTCGGAGGGGTGTCAATTTTGGAATTTCCTTCTACGGACAGCAGTGGAGGCTTTGTGTTGAGTTACACAGATTTTTATGTCATTGTTGATTATTAGGGGTCAGGTAGGAAAGTAGAGTTGAGTGCACAATCAGATCAGCCATAATGCTGCTGAATGACAAAACAGCCTCAATGCGTTAGATGTTCCCCTCTGGCTTGCCTTTATGTTCTTTGGTTTTGGACACATCAACAAGGAGCCCTGGAAATGTTGCCTTAATAAAGGTGCTCCATTTCTGATGAGACGTTAGGTGTGCCTACTCAGCTGGACAAAATAACAAATAAATACTGAGAAACGAGGTCAGCAAGAGCAGTAACATTTACTCTGTGTGCTGATCAGCAATTTATCTCTGAACCATATTAATTCAATAAATCATTTTCCACAGTTATTTATCTATTTTGCGAAGATCATTTTATAACTGACTGCTGCCCTTGCATCCATTATAGCAACAATAATATCCATGCTTGTTGTGCCTTTAATAGTGATCACACTTCAAGTGATTGGCTGTGAATGTTTTAGGAGTACAAGAATTATATTGTACAAATGCAATGTTTCTTCTATTAGTACCCTTAGCCTCAGTCTGGAATATTTTCCTAATCCTTTATGCCTTTCTATTACTTACGCAGTGTCAAAACCTCCTCAAAGTTATTAAGTTTGCCCTAACTTTGGGTCATCACCGTACACTCTTTGCCCACTTCTCAATATCCAATTATGCTTCTGTGAAGTGCTCCATCCTGTTTTATTTCGCTGGCATTTCTTTAAAACTAGCACTGTAAGTAATCCTGACTGACGTTCCTTTGTATATAAGCTTCTTGTGTTTTGTTTTTGTCAGTGCCATTTTGTAAGGTACACATCTTAGAAATTTTTGGTGTCAATTTTCAATGTCACTTTGTGAAAAACAGCTAGGCAAAATCTACACTTTTTGTAGATGCATTCACAGTTCCTTATTAAGTTATTTTCATAATGCTGCTCTTTTCTTTCTACTCCAGATTCTTCATTCCATTAGTTTTCCAATTATTGAGGTCAGGCTAATGTCTGCAGTTGCTAGGTATAGCTCTGTTGCTCTACTTGACTACACGAATTCCAATTGTTTTTTTTTCAGTGTTTCGAAACCTCCCCTGTGTTCAGTGCATCATGCGATTTCCCCAGTTTCCCATCATTACAAAGTATAAAACTTTTCCCGCCGCCAAACGTCTAACGTGCTATCATTCCACAAGGTAAAATCGAGAGAAAGCAACATTATCTGCACCACAGGACAAAATGGAACTAATAGGATAATGAGCCTAGTGTGCTTTTTGTCAGCTTGAAATGTTTGCCTTAATGATTATTGCTACCCTCGAACTCAAAGATTTGTATTCTGCCCAGGAAGACGAATCATGCCCAAAACACAATCGCCAGGAGCATCTCAGCTCCCCAGTACCTCTGGCTTAACAGCTAATACCCTTTCCTTCAAAAGCAGCAGAACAAAAAGCAGCTCATTTGTGTTAATGAGGGATTTACTAATTTCACTGATCTTCCTCTCTTTCTTTGAGGAATTGATGACTGGAGCACTTCTTGCTTCTGTTTCCTACCAGCAGGTGAGTCCCAGCTCTTAACATTTTGCCAGACGCATCCAAAAGCCTTGGATCGTGTCTGACACAGACGAGGAATCAATTTCACTTCAATTTTCTGGCAGACAATTCCCAAAATCAAGCTGCAGACCTCAGCAGGTCTGCATTTCTACACTGCAGCCAAACTTCTGGATAATTTTTAAACAGCACTACTTCAGACATGGCAGAAGCTCAATGTGCTAAATTTGAGCTGAGATTGTGTAATGTGCATTAGAACTACAGAGAGTGTTTTTTTTACCCATTACTCTTCAAAGTGACAGTCTATTCAGGGCCACCCCATTGAGGAACTGTCAAGTGGAAGCAAACTACTTCCCAGAGAGAACAGGGAAGGATCATAAAGGTAGTCAAACAAAAAATCTGCCATTCACAAACTCAGAGATTAGATTAAATTACTTACAGTGTGGGAACAGGCCCTGATCTAATCACAACAATGTAATAAACCATTCCAAGGTACTTCCCAAGAGTATTACCAAACTATGTATGACATCAAAATGCATAGGAAGAGATACATAAAGCTTGGTTAAAGAGGTAAGAATATCTTGAAAAGGAGAAAATCAAGGTAGAGATCTATGGAAGAAACTGCAGAGTTTTTGGTCCAGTCAACTCGATGACAAACAATGGTACAGCAATTGAAACTGGAATTGCACAAGAAACCAGAATATTTCAGTAGTTTTTTTTGTTTATTAGTTTTAGGGACATGGGCATCACTGGTTGGCCCAAACCTATTGCATGCCCCCAGTTGCTCTTGAGAAGGTGATGGTGAGCTGTTGCCTTGAACCACTGCAGTCCAGCTGGAGTAGAGTACAGAGATAGAGAGAGAGGAAGGCATGGTGAGACTTGAAAATACGGTTGAGGATTTTAAAAACAAGATGTTGCCTGACCTGGAACCAATGTAGGTCATTGAGTACGAGGATGGTAGGGCAAATTTTACTTGCTGCTGGTTAAGTTACAGGCAGCAGAACACAAGATGAACTCAAATTTATCGAGAGTTGGAAAAGGGAGATGAGCTAGGAGTGTAGTTAAATAGTCACAAATCAGGGTTTTGGTCGTAATGAACCAAGACACAGGCAAAGATAGGTGTTGTTACAGATTTGGAAGAAGTGGTCTTAGCAATGACATAGGAGGTTGTAAGCTTATTTCAGGATCAAATATGACAGCAAGATTACAGATAGACTGCTTTAATCTCAGCCTGTTGCCAGGGAGAATGATGGACTGAGTAGCTACAGGGCAGAGACCAAAAGCATAATCTTCAGTCTTCCCAATATTTAAACTGATGGAAATCTCTGCTCATCTGTTACTAGATGTCAGATAAACGATTTGATAATTGTGCAGCATTGGAGGAGCTGAGCAGTGAGCTAGAGCTGGGTATTGATACCATATTAGGTGAAACTTAAAGCTTTGCCTTCCATTGACATTACTGAAGTAGAGCATATAGATGTCAAATAAGAGGAGATCGAGGAGAGATCCCTGGGGAACACTGGAGATATTGCTGCAAGGCAACTTAAGTCGAGGACTCAGAATATGTCAGCAAACCATTAATTTATGATTGGCCTTTGCAGTAACCTCAAATAGACTCAAGCCATTTGCTCACCATACAAGCTTGATGCCAAGATCATGCAAATCCATCAGGACAATAGCTACTTCAATCAGATCATTATATACAACTCGTGAATAGACATAAAGCCACCATGAACCCAATCTATCCCCCGATTAGGCTGGAAGGGTATAGTGTTTCAAAAACTGTGAGCAACTAGCTGTTTCAAATTGCTAGGATGTAGTAGTAACACAACTGTTATTCTCCACTCAATGCCAAAGGGGTGTTCCCTGCCACACAAGTAAGGGTTGCAATATTTGAAACAAAAACAAATTGCTGGTGAAACTCAGATCTAGTGGCATCTGTGGGAAGAAAGCAGAGTTAATGTTTCGAGTCCCATGACTCATCATCAGTTCAGATGAACAGAACTAGTTAGGGTGTACTTGCAGGTTCTATCAAGATATCTCATATCCATTTCATTCTCAATTTTCAAGCATATAGATCATGCTGAAGAGAAGGGTCCTGCAAAAGAACCTGATGAAACGGAACAACGTATGATAAAAGCATTGGTTTAAGTGCAATTGTACAGGAGGGATGCCCATGGGATGCTGGGCAGCTAGTTTGAAGCAGAAGTTGCCAATTCCCCAAGCTAAGTGGATGCTTCAGTTCTCCTTGTGAATGAGAAACAAAGCAAGTGTTCTCCTGGCCTCTCAAAAGAAAACTTCCTGTTTCCCCTTGCCCTCCCAACCCAAAGCTATTGACCCATAGCAGAAGCTGTTTGCCCAAGTGATCTTTTGGTCATTGACCAGACCAAGTTTCAATGTGGGACTGTTTCCAGTGGATTGATCTGCTTTGTAAACTGTAGCCTTGGTCTTGAAGAATGGGGAACTCCAGATTCTCGAGTTCATTCAGTTGTGAAAATCCTGGAAGGTCAGCATGGAAAGCAGAAAGATTTCACTTTATAAGTAATCACTAACCAATTGTGACTCAAGCTTTTTGTATCACAGGCAAATAAAAGCTGTTTTTTGTAGGATCATGCCATTTCTCCAACCACTGCTTCCTCCCATTGGTTTTCCCTGCAACGTCCTGCCCATTTGGGAGCTGGCCAACAATACACTGACAATGAGTCGAGAGTGTGGTACTAGAAAAGCACAGCAGATCAAGCAGCATCCGAAGAGCAGGAAAATGTTGAGCTGGTCTAACGGGATTCTTCTATGGTTTGGCATCCTCCACACCATCATTTGATCCTTGTTAAGATGAGAGTTATTACTTCCAGCTCTTGCAAACTAGACCAACTTTTTTCTTACAAATCTGGCAATGGATAACTCCTTGCAATTATATAAAAAAGTGAAAAAATATTGTTCCATAGTAAAATACCGAGATGATAAGGAGTACGGAATAATGGCATAAGAAAACAGTTTAAAACAAAGTGGCTGAAAAACTTATACTCTAAAATTGTCATTAATTATTTGTAACAACAATAGGAAGAATGAAATATTGTAACTCTGCAACCATGAGGTAGCTCAGAAAACCTCTCGGCATGTGCTATTTATTCAGTTTGAGTAAAAGGAGAAAGAATCATGAACATTTTCACCAACTGTTTTGACATAATTCATGTTGTGACATTGCGTGTACAAATAATTGTCAAACACTTTTCATGAAGTGGCCTTTTATTTTACATAAGAAATAAAGCTCATATGTTGACTAGTCAAACCTTCAACAAAAGTAATAGCATTTCATTTTAATTGCCTCCATTTTGGGGTTGGAAGGTTTTGATAATGCCCCAAATAACATTGAAAAGAGGGCATTGCTCTCGCCTTTTATATCACCACTGACAGTATTCCAACATTACTTTGGCCTCTGAGCATTTCAACTGTCCTATTTTCAAATTAATTTCTTCTCTAGGAATTATATCCAAAAAGGTTTCAAGTGAAAAGTGCTGGAACTGTAAATATTTGTAAAAACAAAATAGATTATATTGAAAGTTCCAACTGTGAACAATTGGAAAAGGAAAATATTAAAGTGTGCTGTTATAGAAAGCGCTCTAAGATGATAAATCATTTCAGTAAAGAAGGAAATAGTTTTCCTGATTCCATTAATGCAGATTTACTTGGCAGAAATAAGGCTGTAATTTGCTTCAAAATTACAAATCATGTATGGAAACTATCTTTCACAGCTTTAAAACAGTGAGGCATTTGCACCTGACTTCTTGTACATTGCATGAGTGCTACAGTTTAACTATTTAGTTCACATAATAATGTAACACATAATCCAAAAGAAAATGCCCATAGGCTACAATGGAACGCAGCATAGATGTTTATTTAAAACAGGAAGGCCCTCACTGGTCTCCTTGTCTGTACATGCCACTATGAATTAATGATAGAATTCTCTTTCACAATATTTCATGGAGGACGAGAATAGAATTTAAATTTTGGACTATATTCTGCATCAATTTCTACTGAGCATCAAAACTATGCAAACAATTTCTTTGATCGTCCCGATCTCTCACATTCGGTGTCCGCGTTACTATTTTAATCAATAGTCACTTCTCTAAATGTTCTCTCTTTGGGAACAAACTTGTTCTGGTCACTGTGTACAACATTGTAAATGCCTTATACTGGTGTGCTCTTGATTGCACAAACGAAAGTGACCAGAGCGATTTTTCTCCATGGTGAGGTTCTCTCAGTTTTGAATATGTCTTTTGCAAAAAGCACTTCCTTTAAGACTCATTGAGTGGTAAGCTGTTCCTAGCTAAAATTAACATTCAGGGTTCATTACCAAAGGGTTAAAGAGTCACCACACTAATTTAGTGGTCTTTATAATTATAGATTAAATAAATTTCTCTCAGTCTACAAACTATTTTGGAATGAATACAACACAATATAAAAGTTGAAGAGAGATTGAAATAATTAAACATTCAACCAGACATAACCAGACATAACTCTGGCAGACATTTGTAGTCTTTTAAGATTCATCATCAATGATATTACATATTCCTCTGAAATCTACCATGTTAGCGCATTATTGGGGTTTTGAGCAACTGGGTTATTATTGAAATGTAAAAGAAAGCAATCTGTAAGCCTGATCTTAGAGATTGCCATCAGCAATGATAGACAAATATTTAATAATTAACTTTGGTGCTCAAACTGTCATCATCCATTGGGTGCTAGTGAGGCTTAATTGAGTGGGAGCAGAAATTCTACATTTGACAAGTTACTTATATTTGGTATTACTGATGTTAAAAAAAGGCAAAACTCTATATTGTCCATAAAAGTGTCTGCTAAACTGTGAATTTCTTTTGATTTCCAATTGGTTTTCTGCAGCAAATCCACTCTTTCAGAGTTCCTCCTCTCATATCTATTTTTCTTTCACACTTTTGTAGAGTCAATCCTCTTAAGTATCGATGAGATGGAATCCAGGGTGAGATGGAAGGTAACTGGTGTGGCTGTTCTGCAATTAAACAAAATATTGAAATATTTGCTTCAAGCAGATATTTTCCATGGCTGCTAGGGAAAGACTAGAGGCCAGAAAATGTACATGATGATTTCAGGAAGAGACTAAAGTTTCAACTTTGACTAATATTGCAAAGGCAGGTGCTCTGAGTGGTATGCAAAAACAAAACTGGCCCATGTCTTCTTGACCTTAAAATTCCCTATATTTCTAATAAATGGATAGAAAGAGAGCTAAAATCAGTCTTGAGTTTTGAAATTTCTTTAGGATGACAAATTTTAAAATTGGATTATAAAATGTTATATTTTAAAGGAAATATGTACAGTAATGAAAAACCTAAAGTAACCAATGCCAAGGTTAGCAAAAAAGACAGAAGAATTAAAGAATACCGCTTTGTGAATGGGATTTAAAGAAAAACTGAAATTTGAGTATGTATTTGTGAGTAGATTCTTCATTTGTCAGTTTATAGACGGTGAAATTTTAACAGATCTACTGGCCCCTTTGTTCATGCTGTATAGAAACATCATCCTCTGGATACTTGCAGTTGCTGTAAAACTTTGGTGATTTTTTTTTACTCCCTCTGCCTGGCAGAAATGCAATGATATCAGGGTGAAATCAAAATAGTTGGCTCACCACCTTATCCACCGCAGCGCTCCCCCCCCACCCCCGAACTCAGACCATCACTGAGCATTTCAGGCATCCACTGAAATCAGTAAAATTGAATAAATAATTGCAAATATTTCCTAATAAATTCCTAAAAAGATGATGCACTCACACATTAGTGTGTTTAGAAATAAATAGTATATTAAAAATAACAAAATTAGACAAGGGAAAAGAGAGATGAACATTGAGTGGTTGCCTTTTGCTAACTCTGACAAAGCAATAATATTCAAAATACCTTTTTATATTTCATGCTGTTAATGAACTATTGGGTGTTTTCAGTATTTCATTTTCATAGCAACCAAAATCAGGCCTGCACAGCAGCATTTTTTCTCCCATTTCAACCATATCCCTGGAATGCAGTGGCGGCTGGAGTAAAGTTTGCCAATTAAATTGTAGAGTTACTTTTCTTTTTATTAAGCTTGACAGACAAATGGCAACAGGCAAGTCATGTTTTTGAAACAATGCATATGACAACATTCTCAAGGATTTTTGTTATTCTGCTCGGTTATCTTGTTTATGCTTAAGAAAGGAAGTTGCTTTGGGGAATGCTTCCCTGTGATTATGACAGTGATTGAAGCAGTGGGGCAGATAGAGAAAAGAAAGATAGGAGGAGAAGTGATGATATTACATCTTGAGGGGGAAGGTGTCAAGTTTGTAATGACAGTACCGGTGTTAACAGATTCCCACTTGAACAAATGTAAGAAGTTTCTGTCCTACAAATCAAGAGGAAGTGTCAGAGGGAAGAATTTACTGATGTATGGATGGTGCTTATAGGATGAATTGCAGCTCCAGTCTCACATTTTGGCATATTGAAAATGCTGAGTCCAATATTTCCCAAGTGAGAACAGAGTAAGCAGCATTCACGGCAGTACAAAGTATGGATCATGGCAGGTGAAATGGATAGGTTAGCACGTGTCCAACAGTTTTTACCATTCGAATAGCACCACAATGCTATTCTAATGAGAAAAAGGAGTGTGTAGTCCAAATCAGAACAGATGAATCCTATAAGTACCTGTTCTGTTGTATAAAACAAATTTCAAATCACAAAACAAAATGCCAAGGCCAGTGTTAAGATAGTATATATTGGATGTTTTGCCTTTGTGGTGACACACACAATGAATCATACATGTTTAGAGAACTTGCATGACATAGTACCATCGGAAATTTGGTCTCCTCTGCCAAAAAGTTTAAAACAGATCCAGAGTGTTGTGAGCTTTTGTTTCACCATATTTCTGCACCATATTAGAACAGGTTTACTTGGGTTGTACCTAAAAAGGAATAACTCACACTACACAAATGGGTTAAAGGTTAATGGGGGTAATTTAAGTTGAGATGATATTGTTTTTAAAAGGGCAAAATCAGATTAGCCACCTGTTATCCATTCCTCTTGATCTTCACTTCCATTGATAGGCGGATTGCATGTGGTCACTGTACATACCAACCAAATTTAAAATTACCTTTAGTAAGCCAGTCAAATGAGTTACAATGAAATAGTATCCGGAAAAGGAAATATCAACTAAAATAGCAGATACCATATTATAATCCATTTGCAATATATATAACCCTTCATGTCATAACACAAAAAGTGAGTGGTATAGTGTTATTTATTCATTTACTGTATGGATGAATGAGTTGGTTGGTTGAATGCTTTACGTATGAATGAACATGTGTCCACTGTGATGTGATGTAAATGACAGATGTGGTGATTCAAAATGTATAGTTGGACAGTTTTACAAGAAGAATCATCAGCGTTGTATTTCACATCTAAGTGCATCAAATGATCACTTCTATTTTCCAAAAGCCATTATCACAACCTCAACAGTAGTTTATGTGATCAAATTAAACAGGGTTGGAGAGATTCTCTATCCTACTTTATAGCATTGTGGGTTAATTTAGAGGATAGACGTCTCTTTTAAAGCATTAGTAAGCCATTCTTACTTAATTCCCCTCATTTTTTCTGCTGTGCGTTCAGAGTTTATTGGGCTAGACGAGGAACAAAAAAAAACCCATTAAAAACACAAGATAAGGGCAAATGTGAACAGTACAGTTTGCAGTACTACAAATGTGGGCACCTAGGAGCAGAGTATTAAACTCAACTGGGATACATTGTTAAGTATGTCCAAAGTCTACTACTGCTATGGCTTGGTATTGTCTATTCTACCTTCACAATCGTCTCAACACCAAGGCTCCCAGGTCTAGGTGTCCAAAGTGGATACTCCCAACAAGCATTTAGCCCTTAAAACCTAGCAAAAAGGTAAATGAACCCTCTGACAGATTACAGAGTGATAAACATAGCCGCCAATGGATCTTTGATTTTTGGGATTCTTCAGTGGCTACCAAACCAATGGGAATTTTCTGAGACTTTTTTTCCCTGAAGAAACACCTTAGTCTAGAGTACACAGGAATATTCCCCGTGATTTCACAGGGTCTGCAAATCGAGTCTTGCCAGCCACTTCCAACTCCACATCCTACAGCAACTACCAACTCCCCTCTCCTGGCTTTCAGGCAAAAACCCGAGATCTGCCACCAGCAAAAGTAGGCGGCACAAAACGGAAGAAAATTTATCAATCTGAAACATCAAGTCTTCTCTCCTCATGGATGCTTCTCAAACAGTTGAGTATTGCCAGTATTATTTGATTTTTTTCAGATTTTCAATATTCACAGTTTTTTTTATTGGACATCACCCATTGAGCAAGGTACCTTTGGGGGTACAGCTAATCTAGGCAGATCCTGCTAATTATTTAGATGAAGTACATGACCAATTTCTATTAAACCTTTGGCCATTTACTTTGGGGACCTACCAGAGTCTTGGTCAGATGTTCATCTGCAAAGGTAAAGTATGAGATAGCTGCCTTACATAGAATAAAAATCATGAACAGATAGTAGTTTTAAAAAAAAATCAGTCTCAATGTTTACCAAGCTGCAGAACATCTTCGCTCAATCAGCAACAATTGAGCTGCTAACAACTTCTTCACATGCTGGAATTGCAAATACAACGGTTGTTGTTACATTGAGAGATAATTGCCCTGATGTATACACCACCAAACCACTGTGAATTGAATACAGTATAAACATTGCAGTTTGTCTGCTTCTAAGGCCTATCTCTTCTATTTCTAATTATTGTACAACAACAGCAGAAGCAGCATTTACTTATGCTTATAACTGGAGTCGATAAGTGGCAGAAATGAATTTTTCATTTACCTAATTGCACAAAATCTGTGCGTGCTATTAGTTATCCTATTAAAGTCAGATGATGCAAATAGGTATTGTGAATAATGCATTTTTTTTTTACTCGTTGCAATGTGGCAGCTGCCTGCAAATTCCTGGTTTCTCCCAGGCAGAAAAACAGTAGGAACTACTGGATGTTTGATTTTCTAAAAACTTCTTATTTGATTGCATTTGTAGAGAAACGCAGCACTATGAATTTTAATAAGTGAGACTTTTTTTGTGTGCTATGATGGTAGATGCACATGTCTTTTAGATTAGAGCACGTCTTTTATGCAATATACAAATACACACATTTTTGAGCTTGTGTCTTGTCATTTCATATTCACCCTTAACTATACCACAGTGTTACTACACCAGCCAGCACCTGGTGAACACTTGAATTTTACTCCTGAACAGTAAACAGGGTTATATTTTGAAATTTTAGTTCTGGCCTTACTTTGTAGGCTCTAGGTTTTCATCAGATTGGCCCTTAGAAAGACAATGAGGAAAACTTGGCTCCCCATTCACGACAAACATAACTCACAAACTTCTGAATTGAGAACAGTAGCAGACCATTTGGCTCCTCAAGGCTGCTTTTCCATTCAATTCAAATCATGGCTGATCTTGTATACTCCAATCCCCGCCTATCTGTGATAACTGTTCCAAATAAGTCATATCAGACTCAAAACATGAATCTGACCTGCTGAGTTTCTCTAACACTTGGTCTTCATTTCAGATTTCCTGAATTTTACCTGATAATCTTCACCCCCTTGTGTAATAAGAATCTACATTTGCATTAGAAGTATTCAAAGGCTCTGCTTCACTGTCCTTGAGGAAGTGAGTACTGAAGACTCTCCTCATTCCTATTTTAAATGGGTGGCCCTTTATTTTTCAGAAATGATCGAGATTCTCCCCCAATAGAACACACGCATTCTACATCCAATCACCTCTCAAGATTTTGTACGCTTCAATCAAGTTACCTCTTACTCTAAATTCCTCCTTACACCAACCGCCTGTCCAACCATTTCTCTTAGGGCAATTTGTCCAATACAGGTAATATTCAAGTAAACCTTCACTGAACTGTTTCAAATGCACTTACACCCTTCCTAGAGATCAATACTGTACACAGTAGTCCAGATGTGATTTAGCAATACAAGTTCAGCTTCATCATGGATACATACTTAGGTTGCACAGCATCTTTAAGCGATATCATTATACTGCTTTGAGAGTGGACTTGCACCACTTCATTTTAAATATGGACTGCATAAAGACTTCAATATTTTGGAAGGTGGACAAAGCCAGACAAGACCTCTTGTGAATCAATAACTTTGTTTCACAGTAATGATAACCAAGATCTGACTCGTGCAATACAAACAATACAACATGTGAATAATGATACAATATGATCAATAAGCCATGATTATAGACACCAGTAGGTCACCTTATTTAGCTTACATTAAAATATCTTTGAATCATTCTTCCAGCATTTCTGATTTCTAAGGTTTCAGTTAAACCCTACTAACTTTCTCTTTAATAACCTGACTGCCTTTGGGGCAACCAATTGCAAGAACCAATCATTGTGTCTCTAGCACATTATTGTTCATAAACAAGAACAGAAAAAAAACAATGAAAATTCCAGGACAGTGAGTTTATGGTGGAATTGGAAGAATTAAAAAGCTTACAAATACTTGGATGGAGTGCTCCACCTAACAGATCTGCTGAAGGGCATAACACAAACATTGATTCAGAGGATAGTTATCAGTGACCTGACCTGCTCGAACATTTCCAACAAACAATATAGTTGGATGTCAAACATGAGCCTGAGTATATTTTGAAATCATTGTACAGCAAAAGCTCTCAATGATTTCCCACAGATGATTTGAGGTTTTACTTTTTTTTTGAAGGTCTTGAACCATGACAACAAATCAACTGTAACACTGAAAACTTATACATTTATGCTATCTGCTCCACATTCCAGCCTCTTCCAGTAATGACAATGACATCTGGACAACAATATGGAAGACTATCCAGGTATGTCTGCCCATAAAAATAGGATTAATCTAACCTGAACAAATTACTGCCATATCAGCTTTCTCCTAATCATCAATGCAGTGTTGAAAAGGATCACCAATAGTGCTATTAAGTGCCTCTCATTCACCTGCTCACTGATGCTTAGCTTGGATTCTGCAAGAGACACGATGCTCCAAAGCTCATCACAGCTTTGATTCAATTCAATCTTACAATGAATGGCAGGGAATGTTGAGAGTAAATCAACCAAATCTTAATTGAATATCGGACCAAAATTCCCAGAAAAACTGGGGGTTAATAGGAGTTAAAGAGAAAATATCCCTATGTCTGGAGGGCCACAAAAGGAAGATGGCGATGTCCAATGAATGCCACAAGCGTTCTTCACCTAAGTATTCATGGCACAGCCAATTTCAACTGCTTTATCAATGACCTTGACCCTGTCTTAAGGTCAGAGTTGAGTGTGTGGTGCTGGAAAAGCACAGCAGGTCAGGCAGCATCCAAGGAGCAGGAGTATTGACATTTCACACATAAGCACCTCATCGGGAATGAGATTTGTGGGCTGGGGAGGCTGAGAGATAGAGACTCACTGAGATCCTTGTAGAGAGAGGAGGAAAGCTTCTTCAAGGTAGGCATCCTTGAAAGAAGCTTCACAGTAAGATTAAAATCAACTAGGAGAAAGTGAGATGTTGGAGATCTGTCTTAAGGTCAGTCATGAGGTGGTTTACTGACAATGCCAGGATTCCACTCTATTCACAATTTCGACAAAGTAAATGCCATTTGGCAGAAGGAACTAAACAGCACATACACTTTGCTTGACAAATGGCAGGTAATTTTTAATTGCTAATGAATGACCATGTCAAATTATTGAAAGCCCATTTATCCATCTTTGAACTCCTTCACAACATTGGCATGCAACTTGATGACATCGATCTCTTTGGGGCCATCACTGGTCAGAACTTAACTGTATTATATCTACGCATTGGTAGTAAGACAAGGGTCAAATACTGTCACAGGCATTCCCTTCCTCACCTTCCCTTTGTAATTAAAATCACAAGATGCCCAGTTCATAATCACAATTAAGAACTTTTGATAGTACCACATGTATTCAGTAATAATCATGAAAAACAATGGACTCATACATGTACTGAGTAAATAAAATAATATTTAGATCCCAAGGATGGATAACCAATTTATCTTTTACATAGCTTCAATTTTGCAGAGTTCTGTTAATTTTCGTCAATAAAGTTCGCCCTTACAAATAATGGAGGACAGTTGACTTAACTTCACTTGGTTTTCCCCATCTAAATATTTATTGTACGAAAACTTAAAAGAACACTCATTTGTCTTAATGTCAAACTAGCCCAAGTTTGTCATGATTTTGTTTCTCCAACGTGCAAGTGGAAGACTGAAAAAGAAACTGTTGAACTGGTTATCTCTGAGTGATGCTGTCTGGGAAGAGAATCAGGGTTTTCACCATGAGGATTAATTTCAGACAAATGTGTGCTTCTGTCAGTCCGCACTCCTCTTATGTTGAGCTACAGAAAAAAATCAGTCAGAACTCAGGAAGACAGCAAAATGGAAGAGAGGGTACAATTTTTAAACAGCAGAGACTTTTACCATTTACCCAAACCTAAATGCATTCAGTAATAATCTGAAGCATATTAATTTAAAGCATGAGTTTTCTCAATCAGGATCATCTCATGTCATTATCTCCGGTTTATCCTGGTCAAGCATTTCAGGAAATTGGTGAGAAAATTTCAAGAGATGTAAGCTCACAGGAACAACTGCCTTCTTGTGAAAAAAAGCTTTGACACCATAGACCCAGAAGACCAGGCCGCTGCTCTCTCATAAGCAAGTCAGAGCGAGAGTAAAAGAAAACTGGTGGTGGTTTAACAAGAGGGTTACCACACCTCAAACATGGGGCAAGGGGCGAGGTTGAGAAGATGGGACTTTCATAGTGGCTTCAGCCAGCAGAGGTGAACCTTTGTTGTTGGCATCACGTTGTATTACAAAGCAGCCATCCAGCTAACTGAACTAACTGAACCCCAGTTAAGTGACAGATATCCGTCGAATCCCTACAGTATGAAAACAGGCCATTTGGCCCAGCAAGTTCACGTCGACCGTAAGAAGAGCTACCCACTTAGATCCCAACCCCCCCACCCTATTCCTGAAACCCTGCATTCCCTGGCTAACATGCATAACCTACGCATCCCTGAACACTGTGGGTAATTTAGCATTGCCAATACACCTAACTTGCATATCTTTGGACTACGGGAGGAAACCAGAACACCTGGTGGAAATCCACACAGAGAGAATGTGCAAACTCAACACAGACAGACAGTCACCTGAGGGTGGAATCCACCCTGGCTACCTGGCGCTGTGAGGCAGCGGTGCTAACCATAATAAAATAAATTGCTGAATGTTGCAATTTCTATATTATCAAAGTTTTGCATCCAGTATATTGGTCTTGGCACAAGCAAGGCTTTAGGCCAGAAAGCAGCTCAATTACCTTCCGTGTCGCATTCAACAACCAAGTTAAAACATAAAACTTCTTTGTTTAACTCTAATGACGTACAGAGGAGACTTCTTTGGAAACTGGGCTGTCAGCTCAGCTGCTACTGATTGATAATGTTAGGTGCTTCCATTGGAAGGCAATGGAGAATGTATATTTTACTTGACCTAAAGTGGGTGAAGATGCTACAGTGTGTGTAAATTACAGGAAAATATTATCAAATGTACTTCCCAACATTTTGACCACCATCGTGCTCAGCATGAGAAATCCTCATGGTCCTGGCATCGAAGGTTGCTCTGACTGTTATGAGTAAAGGACTTCCTTATTTTGTGCAAAGGACTAAGAATAATATTAAAACATTTCACTTTGAATCCAAACAAGTACCTGCTATGCTGTAATTACACCCTATAATTGAAATGATGTAATCCCAAAGTCTGTAGGTGGATTTACAGTGTGCCATGGTTACATAGACAGTTTCTGCTATAAATGGTGGCAAAGGAGCTTAAAAGGGTAATGTGAAAATAAGAACTGAACGTGTGACTTGATAACAAAACTGTCGAGAGCCATTGCCCATTTTTAAAAATTCATTGGACAGGGGCATTGTTTGCAAGGCCAACATTTCTTGCACATCCCTAGCTGGCCCAGGGTAGTTAAGAAGCATGGTCAAAAAGTGTGGCACTAGAAAAGCACAGCAGGTCAGGCAGCATCTGAGGAGAAGGAAAGTCAACGTTTCAGGCATAAGCCCCGCATTAGGAATGTGTGAAACATCGATTCTCCTGCTCCTCGGATGCTGCCCGACCCGCTGTGCTTTTCCAGCGCCACACTTTTCGACTCTGACTCTTCAGCATCTGCAGTCCTCACTTTCTCCTAGTTAAGAATCAAGCAGTGGGTCTGACGTCACACGTCGACCAGCCCTGGTAAGGATGGCAGATTTCCTTCCCTAAAGGATATTATTGAACCAAATAAGTTTTTACAACAATCATTGTTTTCATAGTCACCATTGAACCAACTCAGATACTACATTACCTCCCACTCTTTCATCCCTCTGTTCCTGAAGTTTATACTTGCTCCTAACTTCTGTGCAAAACCAGTAATTTGTAAGTCTTGAGCTGTTACTTATTTCATGTTCTGCAACATTTGCTTTCTCCAAATGTTATCCTTTGGAACATTTTTCCAATTGCTATTGTTTTATATGAATCATACTCACTTCAGATTAAGCAATACCTCTCTTAAAATTCTCAGTGCTTTCAAATCCTCTCATGACCTTGATACTCCCTGTTTTTAACAGTTCCCTTCAGCTGTGCAGCCTTACAATTTCTGCACTCCAATATTGGCCTCCTCAGGATCCTGGATTTTGATTTTTGCAAACATTGAGAGTTGCGTTTTCAGTTGCTGACCCGCAAGACTCTAGAATTCTCTCCCGAAATCTCCCCCCTCCTACCTCTTTTTCCCCATTAAGACATTTCCTGAAATCTACCCAGATGTTCTGATATTTCTTCAAGCTGCTCAGTGCATGCTGCAGTAATGTATTTTAGGATGTTGTTCAGACTATTCTTGCCTGAAAGCATGTGCAATCTTACCAACTCTGTTCTGTAGTAGAATAATACAACTTGTTTTTTAAACCGTGCTTTGATATCCTTGCAGATTTTTCACATATTCCTCATTCACACCACTGATTATGTGCTTTGCATCCTTTTGTTGCTGTTAATAGCTCCTGCAGTTCACTGGATTTAAATTTTTCCATGTATTTGTGCAAATCTTTCCTTTTATCTTGATACAGTTACTAACCTTACTTGTGTAGTTAAGCAGCCATGATAAACAAGTGGTGCCTTAGTCTTTGAGATATTTATTGGTTTTTGAATCAGACTCCCAGATATCTTCTTCTCGTATTTCTCACTGTCTGTCTTTGGAATTACTTAAATACTTCATTTGTATCTAACTTCCCACTCTCATGCATAACATTAAAATTTACCATGCTCTGAACAAGATGTTCCCCTGTCATCAGACTGTTAGCTAATTATCCTCCTCTGTATCACCCTTTTTGTCATATCACAAGTTTATAAACAGTTTCAACACAATAGAAAAATCAGCTCCACAGATGATCCCTTGTCTATACTTATCTATCATGATCTGACCTGTCCTTCAAGGAGTGCTCATCTTGCCTTACCAACTTCTCTGCTCCTATCAACCCCATGGGTGGCTACCTCCTGTACTACTGACTCTAGAAAACTTTGCACCAGATATTGTGGGATTTGCAATGCCCTATCAAGACACAATACTGACAGGGGGAGAATTTTTGTTATACAGCAAAGACCCACTATTCTCTAACATTACATTTTTGAAAGACCACACATCTGTGAACAACTTTTACAATGGAAGTCAATTGCATCGGTTCCAAACACCAAAGCTAAGACACAAAGTATACAAAAAGGTGAGAAGACTTTTTTTCTGAATATACAAGATGTCCTACTGGGAAAAAAATGTTTACAGAATAATGGTTTAAAATAATGTAAAATTGTCATGATAAAGGATTCTGTGACAGAATGTGATATTCAGAACAAACATCCATTTGCAAACTCTCCAGTTAGCAACATGCACTTTTGCTGGTCCAGGAAATACCATACAGTACTTCATGAACACTTTCTATGTCTTTTTTTAAACAAGTCATCCATTCTGGCAATTACTTGTTTATCAATCATTTCTGCAAGTTTTCTTTCCTTTTCTGGAAATCTAGGATAAGTGAAAAGTGGATCCACAATGGGCAGAGGGGTTGACAATGTCTTGCATGGACAAACAAATTTGCAAATGTGAAGATGCAAATGGGGGGGGGGGGGGCCTTTATTGATCCAAGCAGCAGAATGGCACAGCACTAGATATGGGTCAGGGACAGAGGATGGAGCAATGCTCACTTACATCAGTGCACATTGACAAGTAGAGATTGAAAACACAGTTCTAAATCAGTGCTGGCAGGGATCGTGCAGCCTGACAGTGCAATGTTTACTCCCAAATGTGATTTGATTTCATATTTTCCAGTTCCAACCTAACAGGGCATCCATGCCCATCCACTGTGTAGAAATTTGAATGGCATATAAAAGGGATGCTGAGAGCAGAGAAAACCAAGGTTTTTCTTATGAGGGTTTTTTAAAAATGGAAATATTAAATGAAAATCTCTGGGCTTCACCAGGTTAGGTTGGCATAGAAGTCGTAATGGATATTCCATTCCAACATGTGGTTAAAATTGCAGTCAATCCCTGAAATTTTACCTGCATGTTGAAAACATGCCCTTGCTACTTTAATACTAACCAATGCATTCTGTGGGAGAGGCAGCAGTAGGTGGATAGTCACTACTCCAATTTTAATTGCCTACCAACCCATTCACCATGGTCAAAATCAGACCTCAAGGCTGAACTGCTGATTACTATAACCTGTCTTGCATTGATAATGTTTCCCCTGGCCCACAAGTGTTCCTGGTTCAGCAATGGCAAATATCCCACAGTTTCCCAAGCTGTTTGTAGAGGCAAGTAAGAAAAAAAGAAACAAAGCAGAAATACAGGCATACCACAGATTCACTTGTGTATAGAACCGTCTACAGTTCAAATGAAAATCAGTGATGCCATGGGAGATCCATTCATATTTATAAAAAAGACAGTGAACCAGTAAATCCATGAAGCACATGAGGGACATATTTCCCTCAGGAAAGATGCTGGACAGTACAGAAGTCATTATTGAACCAAAATCTTTTTTCAAATCATCATATTCAGAAATTATTATTGGACGCAGAGGTTACAGAGTCCAACAGCAAAACAAAATCACTTTAATTTTGACACATGAACCAATTAGGTGTGCTTGAGTTGCAGGTGAAAGGTGAGTTGGATGCCCCATTCCAACACAGATTGAAAACAGACAGAAAGGAAATTTGTTCTTTTGCAAACCACGAAAATGTCTTGAAAAACATTCTGAAGCAAGAGGTAGGAGAAAATATACCAGAAAAATCTTAATGTTTCCCTATCAAGCTACCTTGGAATACTGGATTCATATATCCTGGAACTACTATTCAGGGATTCTTTAAAAGCAAAAAATAAGTTAGCTTAACTGCATCCTCTCTGGTAAGCTAATTTCGGACAAGCTATAAACCAAGTAAGAGAGCTTAACAGAATTTCTCCTCAGCTATTGGGTGAATTAAGGCAGGTGGGTGTTTGGGCCAGTGAGGCACTAATTCTCAGGTTTTGTTGCATACCAACTGGATATCATTGAAAATCTGCCAGGTATTTCTGAGGATTGCCATGGGGCAAGGATTGATCAGAAATGGCATGATCTACCATGTCACCAACCGACAATCTGAAAGGAGAACTGTAAGACAACTGCAAGAAGTAAAGAGGGATGAGATTTACTAGTTTTACTTGGGATGAACTGGAAGTCATGCATTCTGAAGCCCAGATAAAAAGTATTAGACTTGCATTGGAGGAAGAGGGAAATAACCTTTATTTGGTGGCAAATGACAAATGAAGGGAAGAAGACACTGACTGCTATTGTCACCTCTTAACTATAAAAACCTTCAATTCCTATATTGATCTTCATTAACATGAATGTCAGGCTTCTATAGGTGTTTCACAGGCCAGTATCCTGCAGGCCACATGTGGATCATAAGAAATGATTCTTCTCCATGTCAAAGACTAATACTGAGTCTTCCCAGAAATAGAATAATGCAAGAACAGAGTAGAACAAGCAGTTAAACTTATTCAGTAAGAAGCCCAACACTAATTTTGTGTTTAAAAGGTGCCCATCTTAGTAAGAGAAACCTTCATTTTTAGTATCTATAACAACAGAAGATTAAACCTTTTGACGAATGGGGTCATTATTACAGGTTACCCTCACTACATCCATCAGTAGATTGGCTTTTCTGTGTCTAAACATTCCAGAGGGTAGGTTCCCAATGACACTGAGGCAGATTCCTAACAGTTTAACCCCCTGCCCTTCTTTCACCCTCCTCTCAACTTGCACATTTTCCCACATGCACCAACAATGGAAGTCTTGGTCAAACAGTTTAGAAGAACTCACGACTGCCCAGCCAAACAATAAAAGAAAATTGGAATTAATTAAACTGGCAACTTTCCTGTTGATAGCACTATTGATATGCTTGTTGAGAGAAGCAAAATACTTCATAAAAATATTGCTTTATTTCTCATTCATATTGGAAGATCAGCTGTTCTTGAACACTTTACATATGGAGGAAGATAATGCAATCCTTTATGCATCTATATTGAGTGAAAAATCTTCTTACATTATCAGCTTCAGTCCCATTAAGGCCTGTGGCTGTTCTCATCTTTTATTGATTGACAGATGGCATGTTCAATTGTGTTTTATTTTTAGAGACTTGCAGTATACCATTGGGCTGATAAGTTGTATAGGAAATCTGCATAAGATTTTCTTTTCCTGGGGCTGCTGGTTTTGAATTATCATTGTGTTTTGCAGCACTGCTACCCACAAGTATTTTAGTCACTTCTTGAGACCATTAGACATAGGAGTGGAGGTAAGGCCATTTGGCCCATCGAGTCCACTCCGACATTTAATCATGGTTGATGGGCATTTCGACTCCACTTACCCATACTCTCCCCGTTGCCCTTAATCCCTTATAAAATCAAGAATTTATCAATCTCTGCCTTGAAGACATTTAATATCCTGGCTTCCACTGCACTCCATGGCGATGAATTCCACAGGCCCACCACTATCTGGCTTAAGACATGTCTCCCATTTTCGTTCTAAATTGACCCCCTCTAATTCTAAGGCTGTGCCCACGGGTCCTAGTCTCCCCGCCTAATGGAAACAACTTCCCAGCATCCACCCTTTAAGCCATGCTTTATCTTGTAAGTTTCTATTAGATCTCCCCTCAACCTTCTAAACTCTCATGAATACAATCCCAGGATCCTCAGCCATTCATTGTATGTTAGGCCTACCATTCCAGGGATCACCTGTGTGAATCTCTGCTGGACACGCTCTAGGGCCAGTATGTCCTTAGTGAGGTGTGGGGCCCAAAATTGGACAGCTGTCTGACCTGCTGCGCTTTTCCAGCAACACATTTTCAGCTCTAAATGGGGCCTAACTAGAGCTTTATAAAGTCTCAGAAGCACATTGCTGCTTTTATGTTCCAATCCTCTTGAAATAAATGGCATTACACTCGCTCTCTTAATCACAGACTCAACCTGCAAGTTAACCTTTAAAAAAATCCTGAACTAGTCAGATCCCTTTGTACTTCAACTTTATGAATTTTCTCACCATTTAGAAAATAGTCCATGCCTGTATTCTTTTTTTCCCATAGTGCAAAACCTCGCATTTGCTCACGTTGAATTTCATGAGCTATTTCCTGGACCACTCTCCTAAACTGTCTACATCTTTCTGCAGCCTCCCCACACTTCTTGTTTCACTACTCGAGCTGGCAGATTTGAGACACAAGTAAAGCTGAAATTTCCCAGCACATGGGCAATCACAGGTCAGTTGGGAAAATAAGAAGAGATTGAAAATAGAGAGATCCTTGATGTCAAGGATCCTTGATCCTGCAACCATGTTTTGAAGGGAGACTAGTCACTAGTGAATAGTGTGTTGCCAATTTGTATGCATTTGCATTTCATTAGTACCGGCATTCACCTCACTGACGTGCGGTTTCCTATTCTCCCAGGCACTGGAAACAAACTAGACAGCTATGATCCCTGATATGACAGTCAGTCAGCGTGGTACTTGGTGAGTCAGATTGGCCCCTCTGTCTTGGATAACAGTCCCACCACCTGACCTCCTGCATATCCTCATCTACAAAGGTTGATACCAGATATACCAGTATCACCACATCTCTGACCCACTTAGAATTCCATTCTTAGCTTCTATACTGCCTTTTTGCAGAGCACTGCCACCTTTCCATTATAATGCTGCTGCCAGGATACTAAGCTAATGGTTTAGACCAAGGCACATCAAGGCTCCTCACATGGTCCTTTAACTAAGGTCCATTAAGTCAGTCAAAGACTTGCAAAGGTATCAGTCAGGGATAAGCTCGCTCATATCTGATAGGGGATGGGAAGATACAGTGAGAATCAGTCCAGAGGATCTGACCACTGACAGTGAAAAGGGGACTTAATCAGCAGTTACTGCTGTGAGGAGGATCAACTCTAGGAACTGAAGCATACGGAGATGCAGGGGATAATAGCGGTGCAACCAAGCAACCTAACATGCAAGGGTTGGACAATGGTGCAGCATTGGAGGGCACAGGTTAGCAAGGAAGGGAGAGATTCATTCAATCACCACAACTAACCCAGGGTGGATGGGGAGACAGTACACTATGTCTAGCATGATGAAGGGCTCAGGCGTTAAGGTGGTGAGATGAAACATGGAATTAATGGGTTGAGAGAGAATGTGGGAAAGATCAAAGTCAATGGGTCAACAGGGAAGGACAAGGCAGAAAGAAACTTAACAGTTTGGAGTGTCACCTAGACTGAAAGGTTGTGACTCAGTTGGTGAAGCAGTACTTTCTCTCTACAAACAACTCAGAAAATGTGCATTGGCAATGAAGACGGCTGCCACTATTTCCAAAGTGGGTGTATTAAATGCACTTTTCTCTGAGGGAGTGGACTCTGCTTATGTCAACACACACACACACACGAACGAAAGACATCTTACCACCCCAACGCAGTAAGCTCCTGAACCTCCAATGTGGCTCTTGATCCCATGATGCAACATTGCAAAAATCATTCCTAGTGGTAGCTTTAAGCCACAAGCAATGTATTGCAGCCTGGAATGATTCCCCTTCATTTCCAAAGTAGCAACCATCTTCCAAGATTTCATAGAATGCACAAGATATAAAAACTACTCACTTCACATCTTAATCTTCAAAACATCGACACCACTACGTTATGTGCAACGTTGCCTCTTTGGATACGGCGAGGGGTTGGGGTCTTTGTTATTGATGTCAAAACATACAAATATCATAGCAAAGGCTTGAGAGATTGATGTCTGAATGAGGGCAACAATGTGCAACATCCAACTCGAGACATCTGCTGGGAAATGAAGGAACCACAACTATTCACATTATACATTAATGATCTGGGCAAAGGAATTGTGAGGGCACTGTTGTTACATTTGCAAATGACATAAAAAACCAATGTTTGGAAGACATTGTTCAAATGTTATTAGTGTGGGCTAAGACTGGTGAACAATCACTGTACACAGGAGCTGCTCTGTTCCTGCTTAGGCCCACTGGAACCACTCTCAGTATACCCTGCTTAGGCCCACTGGAACCACTCTCAGTATATCCTGAAGCTGTGATCAGCCATGTGCCGGCAACACTCTGCACAGCTACAAAAATGGATGAGTATCACATACATGTCTATGAGCCCAGGACCAGCATCAATCTCCAGCAGGTATGAAGCCTGCCCCCTACTGCAGAGCTTCCAGCCATAGGTGTCCTGACAATACCACTGAGATAACAGAAAGATACACAATCACTCACCTTCCATGGAACACTGAAGGTCAAAGGGATAGCATCACCATCCTCTGTCTAGCGGTAGCAGTCAGCACATCATGCCATGCTGTCAGCCATTTCTGCAATGGTACACCTCCAATGGAGTGACTAAGTGCGAGATGATGCCTCATCCTTCAGGATTTCTGTGCAGATCACATCTGAGGACGTGAACCAGTACGACCCAGATGCTGCTGGATCCTCAAAGTCGCTGCTCCACTTAACAAAGCAGCTATAGAATGGATGTTGGGGATCAGAAGGTGCCGCGTCATGCTGTTTAAGAACATGGTGTTAGACTAATCTACATCTTTAGCATCAGAGAGCACAGAAGCATCAGCCAAAGCAACTCAGACAGGATGTCTTTGTGAACCTCGTTCAATGAAACTGAGCTTCATCAGGTTCTTTTCCAGCGACTGTAAGTGTTTCAATATTGCTGAGGACAGCAACTTTGTGTAATCTCAACTCAAAGTGTGATTTAACAGTCTGATCTTTCCACATGCTTTATGCGGTTCCATTAAAAAAGTTAAACTCGCAAACTGATGGAAGCCTTTGTTCCCTCATTCAATCCTGACACAGCCTAGTGCTTGTCAGGGCACTTTTCCAGGTATGGCTAGAATATCATGTATTGCTAAAGATGGCAAGCCTCTCTGCCTTAGTTCTTGGAGCTGCTGCTAAAATGACACTTGCACACACAGCTTTTAAAAAAAAATTGTGAGCATGTGTTTATAATGAAGTGTCTTCCGCACCATCTATGTGTCCTTATAAAAAAAGGGTCTTCTTCCTCACTCTCCCACTATGTCCTGGTGCACCCCCAGGTCCCCAGCCAGAGTGGAGAGAGCCTGACCGACCATGGAGTGTGCCTGGCTTGGAGTTTAGGGTGTGGGTGGCCCCTGGGGGAGTTTGTGGCTCGAGGACACAGATATCTTGTGTGTATCCTCGGCCAGATGCTGGATCACCCTTCTCAGCTAAACTCCCACAGGTTCGAGATGACAAGCAGGATGGAGAAGCGGGAGGTCGCAGGCACTTCTAGAGAGACAGTCCCGAAAGGAGACTGCTGGGCACCTGAATGTGGTTCCTCCTCTGGCTGGGTGTCTATTAGCAGCACCCTGTCTCCTTGTGAGGGAGTGGGGTCAAGGTCTCTCACCCTCCACCGTCGCCTTGTCGTTAGTGAGCCCCAATAGCCAGAGTGATGGCGTATAGGGTCTGTGTGTATATCCAGCAGGCACTGGGAGTGCTGGACCAGGGTCTAATGGCAGTCACCAACCAGACCTTGAAGACAGCTGGAGGTAGCATAGCTTGCATTGACTGGTCTCCCCAACCTCTGGGCCAGTTTAGCAAGTGTCTCCTGCCTGTGTCTACTTGTGCATTTGGATGAAGTTATAAATGGCCAGTGCTCAGGGGTCCTCTCTTGTTTGAGGGTGAGTAAATGCCTGGTCTCCAGCTCCAGAGAGGAGCAGGGAGGTAGCACAGAGGGCAACTAGGGTCAGGGTGGGGATTGAGTGTGAGTGAGAGAAGATATTGTATGCAACAGAGACAGCAATGGAGCATGTGCATGGGTGTGGGGCAGTAGCAGAGTTTGAGTTAGTGCAAAAGTGACGAAGGAAGGTATCGCACTTACCCTAGAGCAGAGATGATCATGAACATTTTTGCTGCATTACTCAGTGTTCCCTAGAACACCTCCAGGCTAGACAGCCAGGGCCTGACGCTGTGGTTTCCTGAGGAAAGTGGATAACCCCATCCCCCCAGTCTCTCCAGGTCTTTGTCAGTGTATGACTCTACTATGTGAAGACAGACAATATTTATTCAATGGTCTTTTTAATTCTTCATTCCTGAATATGTTTCTGCTGGCTCTCGCAACAAGGAAGAAATGTTGACTTTAACTACTCTCCTTTTATATACTTAGAAAGGATTTTCCATCGAGTTTTCTATTCCTGCCTAATTTACTCCCATACTCTATTTTTTCAGCTATTATTAACTTTTTAATTACTCTTTGCTGTTTCTAAAACACATTCTCAATCCTCAGACTCACTGTTACTCTTTGCAACATTATATACCATAATATCTTGACTTTTTTGGTAAGCCACAGATGAATGTTAATCATGGATAGAATTATAAAACCCCTACATTGTGGAAGCAGGCCTTTTGGCCCATTGAGTCCACACTGACACTCCGACGAGCACCCCATCCAGACTCATCCCATCCCTGTAACCCTGCATTTTCCATCATTAATCCACCTAACCTATACATGCCTGTAGACTATCGGGCAATTTAGCATGGCAATCCACCTAGCGTGCACATCTTTGCACAGTGGAGAGAAACCGGAGCACCAGGGGAAACTCATACAGACATAGAGAATGTACAAACTTCACACAGTCACCCAAGAGTGGAATTGAACCCGTGTCCCTGGTGCTGTGAGGCAGCAGTGCTAACCACTGAGCCACCGTGACACCCTTTACACTTAAATGAATGAATTTTTGTTGAATATTTTGAAGTGTTTCTTTAAATGTTTCACACTGATTCTTTCACTGCCATTCCTTAGTTTGTCTTATCAGTTAATCTTAGCTATTTCTTCCCCATACCTATGTAACTGGTTGCATTTCTGATTTAGGACTACAGCATTCCATTTTAAAGTTGGCATAGAATTCAGTTCTATTAAGACTAGCATTGCTTGTTTTTAAACATGAAGTAGCTGCATAAAAGAGGAACCTATTTCTGTGTAAATGGTTTAGTGGGAGGTGCAGACAGTCAAATAAGTTTCTCAGGCAAATAAAGCATGGTCAGTTAGCCAGTCAACTGATTTCAGGTAACTGAATTACCTGGAAGCAGCTATACCAAGAACCCAAGTGCAAGTGTATTCAAGACTCAGCTATCTGACAAGAGATCTCCTGAACACTCATAGGAATCTCTCACAATACTGATAACTTCAGAAGATATCTGGATGTCACATAGCACAAATATATACAATAAGACTGCCAAGCTGAAGCTCGAGCATCTATTTGTGGGGAGTTCTGGTCCAAGTGTCTTTCATAAATGCTACCCCGTACAATTATGTTATGGTATAATAAAGGTCTCATATACAGTAATTCTACCACCACGTTGCACTGAATATCATATCTAAGACAGAGACTTCAGAAAGCTCTACAGGTAATAAAATCAAATTCATTGGCAGTGATCTCATTTTCAAAGCAGGTCTCCCAGATTTATTCTGTGCTACATTACCATAATTGATCAAAACAAACAACAGTACAACAGCATTCCATTCACAGGATTATTTGAAAAGATTGTTTGCATATTGTTACAATATGCCAGATTTCATTCGAAAAATGCTGCTGAGCAAATTAAATCTCAAATGAAAATGAATGAATGAAGCGTCATCAGTGTCATCAAAAAAATGACATCAGTGATAACATTACTGGCAACATTGCAATGTGATTCCCAAGGTGTTTTGAGCAGGAAGAATGTTTACTTGGTTATCTTTTGTCAAACTTCAAATCATATTAAAATGTGTACAGTAAGTCAACAAATATCTGAAATCAGACTCCCTATAGTGCGGAAACAGGCCCTCCAGCCCAACAAGTCCACACCAATCATCTGAAGAGTAACCCACCCAGACCTATTTCCCTCTGGCTAATGCACCTAACACAACAGGCAATTTACCATGGCCAATTCACCTGATCACATCTTTTGGTCTGTGGGGAGAAAACCAGAGCACCTGGAGGAAATCCACGCAGACACAGGGAGAATGTGCAAACTCCACGCAGACAGTTGCTCGAGGCTGGAATTGAACCTGGGTCCCTGGCGCTGTGAGGCAGCAGTGCTAACCACTGCACCACCATGCCACCCTAAATGCATTAATATCGTGGAAAATCCACCCTAATCATGAAATACTGTATTAAAGTTGAATGAAACATGTACTTGAGAAAAGAAATCATACAGGCTCAAGTAATGGTTCATCTTAAGTAAAACTTGGCCCCCAATTTCTGGCAAAGAATATTAAAACTCTTTGCACTTACCAACTATTCTTTACTTTTTTACTCCGTTCCTAGGTACCTTTGTACCCAAAATGGTCCAGAATGGTGACTTTGTATGCTTTTCACTCTCATCCGGTATCTCTGTACAGCAGAACACGACAATAAAACCTAATTCTAATCTACTCACTGTGAAGTCAAACCTACCCTGTTGGAAAACTGCCCAATAGAATCCTACGGTAGCATATAACAACTGAAGGAGATTGTTCACCTTCTCACATTTGTGCACCCCAGCACATTATGTCAAGACGTCCATCTCACTGGCCTACACCACTTCCATTTAAAAGTGGCCAAGTATTGACATCAAGAAGGAACAGTTGTTACAAAGAACAGTTGATACACTGCCCAGTTCAAGCAGAAAGCAAGTGAGATTGTGAAGCAGATGAGCAATTGAGCTGCACCCGGTGAATTCAAGACACCAGAGAAAAGACTGGAGGAAGCCCTCAATAATGCTGAGACAGACCCTTGAGAGTGAAACCAAGGAAAGCCGACCATGTGACCGCAGCTGGAAAATGAAGGTGCACAATGAAAATCACCAGAAGGCTTCAGTTCTTTGAGGTTCTACTCAAATCTTTACCCTAAAATAAGGCATTTGTTTTTATTATTCATCCATGGGATGTGGGCATCGCTGGCTAGGTCAGCAGTTATTGCCCATCCGTAATTGGGCACGGGAGATTTCAAAGTCAGCTTTTAGAATCAGAGAGATGTACAGCACGGAAACAGACCCTTCAGTCCAACTCGTCCAGGCCGACCAGATGTCCGAAACCAATCCAGTCCAACTTGCTAGATGCCTTTTAAATGCTTTAATTGTGCCAGCCTCCAATCACTTCCTCTGGCAGCTCATTCCATACGCACCACCCTTTGTGTGAAAAGGTTGCCCTTTAGGTCCCTTTGAAATCTTTCCCTTCTCACCCTAAACCTATGCCCTCTACTTCGGGACTCCCTGACCCTAGGGAGCTTTTGTAGTGAAACAAAAGACTAAGATTTCACCACACCTCCCACAGAGTCTAATGACAGGTTTATTGTATTTCAGCATAATTGGATATTAACAAAGTTTGGATACAGATTGGTCTCAACTAGGGACACAGCTGGCTGAATCTAGAAATGCCAGCCAGTTAAATGGAAAGCAACTGGGGTTGGTGGTGATGTTAACAAGGTCAGTTCTTTTTCTGGGGGTGGGAAACATCCAAAAGAAAAAAGGTTTTTCAGGAAGTCCTGACCACGGTCTGGGATTGTCTTTAGATGACCACCCTATTGAGAACACACGTAGCCTCTGACCTGGAAATCTAAACATGTAACTTTTATCCTAGTCAACCATTTTTTTGGATGGAAAATTTAGAAATGTGACTTTTACCCATCCATGTGGCAAGTGATGAAACCTCGACTGAGCACATCCTCAAAAAAGTCAGGCTGTACACACTTAGCGTGGCAATTCACTGACAAGATCAGCCTTCAAATTTAGACACACCGGAACTGCCTTCTGAAATGCCAAAAGATTTGGCAAATGTTGTCAAATATTTAAATTTCAGACAATGAAATGCCAACGATGGGAGAGTGGAGGACAACAAACCGAACTGCTACATTTATCCTCGCTGCTCATCCACTAGGCCAATATATTAAGTCAGAATTTATTAAAGTGCATATTTTGTTCAATATTACATGTCATGTTATAATCTTACTCCATCTTTACACTCAGCATTCATGAAACAGTAATGCCCTGGCCTTAAATGAGCAGAATTCTTTGTTCACTGACATTAAGCCAGCCCTATAGGATCCAGATTGCATCTGTTACAGTAGTTAATGAAGAATCATTGTTGAATTACTCAATGTTAGCACTCTTGAACTGCAGTCAATTTACGAGGATTAAACTTATGAACATTCAAAGTTAACAGCAAAGTAGATCAATGATACGGGAGTGTTCCAGAATTCATAATTACCATGTCTAATAAGGTGACATTATGGATGCAAAATATACTGACCAACTGAATATGACAATTTGTTCAGACTGCAAATACAACTTTGCTGTGATCCAGAATAATGATGTTATCCAACATTAACCTACTGTCAATCAACTGTAGCAATCATGAAATGTGAGTAAAGGTACAAAAGTGTTTTAATCAAGGTTGGATTAACAAATCTGGTTTTTGACACAATAAATGAATGGAGTCCAATTGCCCTCACAGTAGTTTGTCTGAACCCACTCAGTGGTCAAGCACAAAAGGAAGACAATACCACAGTCAACTGCCTTGAAAACTTGTACATTTGTTTCAGTATGGAATCTGAGTATGCAGAAATACCAGCGCCGGACCACTTAAAGATGATGATTGGGATGTCCTACTCATTGTTGATTTAAGTTTTCAATAAGAATTAAGCCTTTACAACAGAAGTATGTCCACAGTGTAATGCTAAAGTGATGGGTATATCCATATTCTAGACTGTGACAAAGGAATCTTCTAAATTTATGTGGGATTTATAGTTTAAACCTGCATTGACAGGTAAAATAGGAGACCTAGATTTTTGCAGTGTAAGAGCTTATTATTTTCATTAATTACTATTGTATCATGGTAGCCAGAATACAGATTTTCAAATTCCACACCTGCTGTTCATGGTGATGTTTCCCCTCAGTCTTCCACTCTGTACCAAAGATCCAAAAGATTTAGAAAAAGCGAAATCGCTCAATAGATCAGCTTGCTCACTGCATACCTTTTGTTTACAAGTAATTTCCCCCATAAACTAACATCAGTTCAAATAGGTATTACTCACTATTCATTTACAGTCTTTCAATATTAGATAAACCCCAAGTGTGCAGTTAAGAAAAAATACAACAAATTTCAAGAAACTCGCTTTATTTGCTTCAGGTAAAATACTTTCCAAAATGAGAAAATATCCTAGCAGCATAAAAGCCGCTTTAAAAGGAATGAATTAAATTGCCTGTAAGACTTTTATAAGAGTGAAGTGACCCACTCAACTTTCCTGTAAGAGTGCTGCACAAATTTCAGCATAGCATGTGATTTGAATTAGAAGTTCAGTTTCAATACAAGCTAAGACCCAAAAACTCCATTTGTTACAACAACAGATACTTTGATAGGTTTCATCCAGGGTGACCTCAAGTATTCATTTGGGAATGAAAAAATAATTTTCTTATTTGTTTGAATCAGTTTATGGAATTTTTTTCAGCACAATAAAATATTTCATAACCATCTTGATTTATATGTTGGGAAGAGAGCTGGAAGAATATCTTTCTTAAGTCAGACTCAAAGCTGAAGTCTGCCTGTCTGATTGCAAGTAGCCCTAAATAGTGTTTGCTTTTATCAATTGTAGGCACAATAAGTAACAGTGAAAAGTGACACTTCTTCTCCACTAAAGAACAGTATTTTCATATTCCAAGCAGGCAGGCAGAAAGCACCACTCTTCCGTCATCCTCTGACAGTTATAGACTTGCACCACAGCTTATTAAAGATTAAGGTCTGTTCAAGCGCTGTGTTGGGGCCATATCCTGTCCAGGATCCAGCATTCATTAAAAAGGAAATAAGGGATTAACACCATAATGGCAAAAGTAAAAGGGCTTCTTTTTTTCCTGCAGCTTCCCCCCAGAGCACAGGTTGTCTGAAATTCCCCCGGTTAATAAATAGTAAGTTTGCAATTTGTTTCCCATATTTTCTATTTAAGTGCCAGATACAAAGTGCTGTCTGCCTCACATGAAAATCAAGTCACAAAAAGACTTTGTAACAAAAGTTTTAATTCTATCTGAGACATTTTCATTCTGTAACTTCTTTTCTATTATAGAGGCATAATGCCCATTCTGCTTTTATAATGCAAGGGTTGCAAAATTGGATAATACCCAAAACCAGTCTATAAAACAAAGAGTTTCATGCAATCTGGGTATCACTGGCAAAGTTAGCATGTTGTTGTCAATCCCTAATTACTCATGAATTGAGTGGTCTTCTTCAGCTGATTCAAAGGCAATTTACAGTCAACCACGTGTGTGGGTCTGGAGTCTCACGCAGGCCAGACCAGGGGGCTTAGCAGATTTCTTTCCATTAAAAAAAACAATATTTGTAAGCCATATGGGTTTTTGCAACAATTGGTGACCATGAAACTGAAGACAGTGATGCACACCGCACACCCATCACCAGCATTCTTGACTCATACAACACTTGTCGCTCTTCATCTCATCCTCACACACTGCCAGCTCGGCAACCATCTATAAATGGTTTCTTTTCTTATGTGATTTCATGAGATGATGGTGCCCCTGCCAAGGCCAGCATTTGTTACACAGTCTCTAATTGCCCCTGAGTGGCTTACTGAGCCACTTCAGAGTCAGCACATTGCTATGGATCTGGATTTAATTCCCAGGCAGACAGGAAAGGATGGCAAATTTCCTTCCCGAAAAAGATCCTAATAAACCAGCTGACTATTGACTATGACAATCAGTTTCATGGTCAGCGACTCTAGCTTTCAATGCCATATTTATTAATTGAATTTCATGTTCCACCAGTTGCTCAAGTAAGATTTCAACCTGTGCAGTCTCCCTCAATTAACCTGAACACTTTTGCTGATCCCTTAATCAAACACTGGGAGGGTGTAGTTTGACAATGGTAGGAAGAGGGTCTCTGCAGTCCTTTTGACTTCTGAAAAAGTTTTCAGCTGTGTCAGGTTAAGAGAGAGGGTCAACTGGAACACAACATTAATGTGGCAGTGCTACTGTCCAATCAAGATACACTGATTAATACTACGATCTGCCCATTTTACATGGTCCTTATGTATATTCCCTGCTCAGCTTAATGCCTTCACTGGAACGCCATCCAGTGTGGAGAACATCAGAAGTGTACCTGCTTTTCAGATGCCCTTTTTATACAAAATGTATTTGCAGCTCCATAAAAAGGGTGCTAAGGATTCAAAATCTGTGACTAAGACATTCTCTTACGCTTCCATAATTTTCAATAAAAACCTCTACATCTGAGCCATATAAAATTTAAATTAAATTAATTTTCAATTGACCAGCATTTTAAAAAAGTCATCTTTTTCAGATTGTTGCAGGTTCGTGATCTTCTACACAGCTAGTAAGATACAAGTGTTAAAAACCTTGAGCATCTTTTACTGATGATGCAAACATACTGTCATGATCATTAGTGGTCGAACCTCATTGATATTCACTCCAGGAATCCAATGGCAACCACTTACCTCCTTTTCTGGTTGACCTCCAGCCAGTTGTGCATAAAGTAGAACATGTTCTCCTCAGTAATCATGTCTAAAACAGATTAATTACCAGCAACAGGGTCTAAATATCAAATGTCAGTAATACATAAAGGCATGTTCCATGCAATGCATCCTGTCATGATTATAGTAATACTCACCTCATGTTGATTTGAACAAAATGAAGGAATATTTTGCAAAACACGAAGACAAGTTTTAGATGACCATTTCCCTTAATAATAGAGCCCCACTGCAAATATTTGCCAACCTCATTGGAATAAACCATTCCAACTTCAAACAATCATTAAGTTTTCAGAATCCAATTGACTTTAGACCAAAGTGTTGAGATAATCAGCATATTAAAGGCAACAGTATAACCATATGTTAATTATGTAAATTATTCATTTTAATCAGCTAGAACCATGTAAGAATTACCAAGAATGCAAATGTACGGGATTATTAAAAATCTCATTAATATTCATCTTGGTTACATGCACGAATGTATCCATCTGAACAGATGAATTAATAGTTAGATGAGAGATGAAAGAGCTGCAGGGTAATTCTGTGGGAAACCATCTGTCTTCTTTTGTATCCCTCCCAGCCCAGAAATGTATAGTAAATGATTTTACTAGAAAGGCCCCATGAAACATAACTTTAACTGGCAAAGACCACATTTTAGAACTATCAGATCTATTGACTTCTCCCTCCTGTTATAACATAGTCTTCACAATAACACGTTTTAGTTGCATTTCTGACCCTCGCACCAAAATGTTTACTTAGGAGAAGAATCCTTTTTCCCTCTTTGTATGAACTGGAAGCTAATGCTTACATTATACCACACCGTCACTATTTTTTCACCAAAACCTTCTTCTATTCACTGCTTCATCATTTCATGTTTGCATAAAAATAACCAAGGCACATTAGACAAAGTACACTTACTAGTTAATTGCAAATGATTTTGCAAGTGTTCTGTTTAATGTCCTTCAGCACTTCCATTCTATTAGGCTGTTCTATTACGTCTCAGCTTTCTAGGTCATGGCCCAAGTGCTCATTTTCCCTGATTAAAACATTTACTAGCAGTGCTCAAAAAAGCCTGCCAAATAAATCAGTTAATTTTCAGATCTGCAAAACAAAGTTTAGCTATGAGAAAGGAGATATTTGCTCAGTGGATATGATAGCAGACAAACCTCTTTTGTATCAATTTGGCTAATGCATTAGGTTGCGAATCTTGGATTGCAAACGGTGTCTAGTGAATTAAAAAAAAGGGCATTGCAACTCGAATAAAATAGGCTTGTCAACACTACAAGCAAGATTCTCCATTTTAAAATTGGGACCCCAAAGTTGACATCAAATTCATGTCCCTATCCCACACCGAGAAGCAGCAACACGGCTTCGATCTTTGCTATTTAACTAGTGGCCGGGGGCATACTCATTATCCAATTAAGGATGCTGGGTAAACTCTCAAAGTTGGAAGCTGGAACTGAAGAGGCTGCAGACTGTTGCTGAAGATAAGTGAATGAAAGAATGCCTCCCTTTCAGCATTTTCAAAATATTTGAATTAAAAAGATGACCACAGCAGCCAATCCACCAGGAACGGGGTGGATCCCCTCCAGAGGGCAACAGGGAAGGGGAGAGGGCCAGTATGTCAACTTGGAGCACTACCTCGAGCCACCATTGCAACAGGCAGGCAGCTGCCACCTTCCAAGAGGGATCCCAGTGATGAATGGTTTCACACCTTAAGGCACACACCATTTGCAGATAGGGAACCATTTCATACTTCATTCAGTTATATCCCTGAAGTGACTCGGGAGAGTGTGTGGTGCTGGTGGAGATCTGCATGGGCAGGCAAGAGATGATGCTGGCAAAGAAGCATTTTGTCATTGCAACTTTCAATGAAATGTGATAAATGCATGCAGTAAATGAAATAAAACCTTTTGTCACCCTCCTCTCCTCCACCCAATGAGTTAACTCAGAAAAATAAAACACCGTTGCAGGTTTAAGTGATTAACTCAAGGCAGCACTAAATTGTTTAATCCAGGCAATGATGCTTTGTGCAAAACATCATATGATAAAAATGTATAGTATATATAAATCATAAAATGATCATGATTTTGTCTGTTTCATTATTTCAATACACACCCAGTATACCTGAATTTGGAAAACTTTTAGCAGCAAGGTCCAACAACACTCAAGAAACACACCACCATTCAAAGCAGCTCACTTGATCGGTGCCCATTCAACTCTCGAGAAAGTTCACTCCTTCCTCTGTTGGTATCACCTACAACATGTGCTTCAGCCCATAGATTACAGAGCTTCAAATAATTAGAAATAAACAATGAATTCTTGCCAAACATCCCCACAGTCTGCAAAGGAATTTGAAACAAGTAGAACTACATGTTCAGGTGGATGATGACAATGTCTTAAAGTATTAAAGAAGTTCTCGGTCTCTGGCTCAACACTCCTCATGAAGACATCAGCATTAAATCAGACTGACTACATTGTTTTGTTGTGCACTATAAGGCTGTTGTGTTTGCCTACGTTCCACTTCAGGCTAATTCATTCCTACTGATAAACATGCTCGGTCCTTCATAGATTCAACAAAATGGTCAATATGATATGATGTGAGTTTATCAGTTGGTAGAGGATATGCAGTAATTACCCAATTAGTTCATTTCAAGCTTTATAAAAATCCCAACAAGAAGAAAAGTGAAGAAATGGCAGACTCTTCAAAGTGTTATGGCCCAATTGTTAAAAGGGAGTTGACAAAGGATATGGGAAAGACGGCTGAAAATGGCCAAAGAGCCTAGCAAGACTGGGCACACAGAACTGCTGTCAGGTTTAATATGAAACATTCATTAATACTGTCTTTTTTATTTCAAAAATATACTTTATTCATAAATTATTTTGATGATCTGTACAATTGGTGGTGCCATACATATGTATACATTCTATTCTTTTACATAGAGATCGGAATTAATCATTTGTATATACAGGTCTGTACATTTACCATCCATATATTTAGCTGAGGCTTCAGCAGAGTCCACGTACTGATTGGGCCCCCTGTTCTTCTTTGGCAGGCAGACGTTACACGGTGGTTTTTCCCCACCGCACCTTGGCGGCAGCTGCCCCAAGCTTCAGTGCGTCCCTCAACACGTAGTCCTGGACCTTGGAATGTGCCAGTCTGCAACACTCAGTCGGGGTCAGCTCCTTCAGCTGGAAGATCAACAGGTTTCGGACAGACCAAAGAGCATCTTTGACCGAGATGATGATCCTCCAGGCACAGTTGATGTCCATCTCAGTGTGAGTCTGGGGGAACAGGCCATGGAGCACAGAGCCCCAAGTCACAGAGCTGCTCGGGGCGAACCTCGACAAACACCACTGCATTCCTCGCCAGATTTCTTTTGCGTAGGCACATTCCAGAAGGAGGTGTGTGACAGTCTCATCCCCTCCACATCTGGTTCGAGGGCAGCGCGCAGTGTGGCTGAGAGTCCGGGCGTGCATAAATGATCTCACAGGCAGAGCCCTTCTCACCATCAGCCAAGCCATGTCTTGGTGCTTGTTGGAAAGTTCTGGCGATGAGGCATTCTGCCAAATGGCTTTAACAGTCTGCTCAGGGAACCGCTCAATAGGATCGGCCCTCTCCTTTTCCCAAAGGGTCTCAAGGACACTACATGCTGACCACTTCCTGTTGGACTTGTGGTCAAAGGTGTTTTTCTTCATAAACTTCTCCACGAAGGACAGGTGATACAGAACAGTCCAACTATTTGGAGCAGACCGCGGCAGCGAGGCCAGTTGTCTCCCAGATGGCAGCTTGCCAAAAGGCACCTTGTTATGACAGGCCTCTGGCCTTTTATGGTGTGTATGGGGGTTGGGGTGTGGGTATTGTGATAGGAAGAAGATCCACCAAATTGTAGTGTGAAAAGAGAAGAAAACAAGCCTCAGTTCAGAGCTGGGAATCAGCAGGTGGTCAAGGCTGGTGACTGAGAACTTAGTGACTCAGGTGGCATATTACAACATAGCTCCAACCTGTTTTACAACCCATGGGAAAGCTAAGCAGCTACAGTAAATTAGAAATCAGACTTCCAGATGTGCTGCGAGAGCCCAGTTTAAATATGGTGTCCCACTTTAGCATCTCTAGATAGTCAGACGTCTAATTTAGAGTTAAATCAACTGTACATTTTAAACCCTTAGTCAGACCCTTGAACTATATTCAACATCAGTACCGGACACCTAACAGGGTTGATTAAGGTGCTGAGATTTAAAGTTTAAACACATATTTCCATCCAGCCCACCATCACTTTACTGGTAACTGTTAAGGCCGCAGCAATTAAAAAATATCATTTTGATTTAGTTAATATGTCAGGGATGCATTTTCCATGATTTTTGTAGTAGACAAACTCACAGCCATTCCACAATAGAGAGAGAGGGTCTGACATTCACTTCAAACCTCATTTCACAGCCTTTTCTGCAGCACTTCCCATTATCTTTTTTAAGCTTTGTTTCCAGATCTGAAAGAAATTCAATCCCCAGAATTGAAAGATGTTGCAAGTAGATTACGATGGTTATCATGACATTATATCTTACCTCGTGGTTTATTCAGAGAGAAAAATCAGTGATATGCATGGAGAAATTCTGAAAACAGAGAAACATACAGCAGAAAAAAGTGACCATTTGACGTCTCCTTATAGGGTCTCTGAAAGAACAATCCAGTTCATCCCCCTCCAAATAGATGCTCAATTCACTTCTGAAAGCTACTTTAAATCCACTTCTACCATCCTTGCAGGCACAGCATCCCTGATCATTATAGATTACCTGTTCTTGACCCTCCTGTAAAAAGAAACACTTACTTCCTCTTTATTGTATGAAAGCCACACAATTTGAAACAGCTCTATTAACTGTTCCTTCAAAGTACTAGGTTTTACAGAGAACAATCCCCCCCATCTCCCAAAGCCCGAAATAGTACCTCCATTCTGGATTACTAATTCCATCATATTGACAGATTGGCTCTCAGATCGCCCCACAGGGTCATCCTCAATGGAATGACACCCCAAATTGACCCTCACCAACCCCACAATGGACAGGTTAGGCCATAACAGCAATTTACAAAAGGTTTACCATGATTAATTTGTTTTAGGCTGAAAACAGAGCAACGCAGTGCATGGGAATTGTGATTCACAATTGGTTTGTGAACAGGCCAGTAGCATACAAACCTGGAGCTATGATCTCATTTATAAAACTGCAACATTGGATGGAGCCCCGCCCACAATTCTGGGTGTTTGTGTTGAGCACAGAGCCAAGCAACTCTATTGTGACAACAAATGGGACAGTCCTCCTTCTCTCCTGAAAAAGTAGTCTATCTTTCCCAAAAGGATGCTGCACTGAAAGACAGCAGAGACCAACAAAAACTTTTGGTGCAATGCTAAACAAGGAGAATTGAACAGGAGAGCAAAAAGGGTCACAAACATAGTGCCCAAAGTTGTAGGAATGGAGGTAAACGGGAGAAGAGGTGCCCCATAATTCTTCCAGCAGACCAATAACCCTACAAGGACCACCCTCGACAGGAATATTGAGCAAGAGGTCAGAGAGATGAATTTCCAAATTCGGAGTCTGGAGCCGGGGGTAGCATTGCGAGAAGATACAGTAAATTAGAAATGACACTTCCGATCCAGTGCCCACCAACTGCTCAATCCACGAGACCACCATTACTCATCAAAACTCTGTCACTCTTGATTCCAGAAACTGTACGTCATTTTTAAACTTCACTAATTCTGCCACCTCTACATACCTCCAGGAATTCAGTTATGACAGGATGAGAATGCTGACATTCTGCCTTCAATCTTGCAAGACAAGATGCCATCTAATAGAAAAAGGACTTTGGCAGCAGCAATGACAATCCAAAAGGACACATCATCTCTGGAGCATCCAGGAGGACTTGTTTCTCTGCATCACGGGGTCACTTGCAACAGATTCCATGGCATTCAGTACCATGGAGACCAGTGAGAGAGGGAACATGTTCCGAGCTTTTGCACCTTCCTAAATCTTGGCTCAGCTTTATCCTGATACATTACAATGAGCAAGAGAGCACGGACCTCTTACTTTTCAAACAATTCCACTTCCTCACCCAACTTTGCCTTTATAGTTTTCTGCTCTCAGATACTCATGATCTGCTTTCAGCCCAGACACAGCAGCCCTGTGATGTGAAGCATAGCATTGAAGAAAAGATCCCACCATTTGGTTGGCACTTGCAGTCATTAGCTCTGTATGTTTATTTGGGGCAAAGGCAGAAGTAGGATAAGCACACGGTGTGCCTTTTGGCATGAGTGGGTGCCAACAAGTCAGGGATAGCTCATAGTTCATGTGCCAGCCCATTGGATTTAGATGGTTGGAAAGGAGTCCTGCAACAGGTGATTCAGATAAGGAACCTAATAGGGTGACAGACAGGAGATTGCTGATGGCATTCTGGGTGCATTGGCTGATTTGCTAGCTCACTTCCTGTTGTTACTTCTGAGTGTGGAGGATTCTGGCTCCAAGTTGCCAGGGGGCACAATGTTGGGTTTGCCCTCACTGCGGCTTCTGTACCACCTGCCTGGTTGTGCTGTAGGTCAGAGACCTTGCCAATGCTTTCCCCATCTCTATTGTAGTCCACATCTTCCCTGATCCAACAACAGTGCCTGCCCAATCCAGGGATTCACCTTGATATCACCCCTCCCCATCCACAAAAATAAATGTTTTCAGACATTTTGCAATTTAAAATCACATCAGCTCCAAATTATGTGTGGGCCTTTCAAATAACACAAATTATTTCCCAAATTATAGGTGAACATTTGATTTTGTTTTTGAGAGGGATGTCTGACTCCACTATATAATCAGGATGACCCAATGGCATTATCATTAGACTATTAAAGCAGGGAGTCGAAACTGTGGCGCTGGAAAAGGACAGCAAGTCAGGCAGCATCCGAAACAATGTTTTGGGCAAATGCCCTTCATCAGGAATGAGGCTGTGACCTGAGGAGGTTGTGAGATAAATGGGAGGCGGGGTGAGGTGGGGGGAGGAATGTAGCTGAGAGAGCGATAGGTAGATGGAGTTGTGGGTAATGGTGATAGGTCAAAGAGGAAGGAAGATGGACAGGTAGGGCAGGTCATGAGGGCAGTGCCAAGTTGGAAGGTTGGAACTGGGATAAGGTGGGAGGGGGAAATGAAGAAACTAGTGAAGTCCACATTGATGCCATTCAGTTGGAGGGTCCTGAGGTTGAGGATGAGGCGTTCTTCCTCCAGGCACCTGGAGGACTTGTATATCCTTGGCAGAGTGGGAGGGGAAGTTGGAACGTTCGGCCATGCGGCGGTAGGCATCCTGTCTTCCCAATGGAGAGGAGACCACATTGGGAACAATGGATACAGTAAATGACCTGTGTGGAAATGCAGACAATACTTTGATGGATGTGTAAGGCTCCTTTGGGGTCTTGGACGGAGGTGAGGGGGGAGGTGTGAGTGCAGGTTTTGCAATTCCTACGGTGGTAAGGGAATGTACTGGAAGGCAAGGGTGGGTTGGCGGGTGCCTTGGACCTGATGAGGACATCGTGGAGGGAATAGTCTTTACGGAAAGCGGATGGGGGTGGGGAGGGAAATATATCTCTGGTGGTGGGATCTGTTTGTAGGTGGTGGAAATGGTGTACAATGATGCGACGTTTATAGATGATGGTTTGGTGGAAGTTGAGGACCGGGGGGTTCTGTCCTTGTTGCGGTTGGAGGGGTGGGGTTAGAGGGTGGAGGTGCAGAAAGTGGATGAGATACGCTGAAGGGCATCATCAACCATATGGGAGGAGCAATTGCAGTCTTTGATGGAGGCTATCGAGTGTGTTCTGTGGTGGAACTCGTCCTCCTGGGAGCAGATGCAGCAGAGGCGGAGGAATTGGGAATAAGTGATAGCATTTTTACAGGAGGCAGATTGGGCGGTGGTATAGTCCAGGTAGCTGTGCGAGTCAGTAGGTTTGTAGAAGATGTCAGTGTTGAGTTGGTCACCGTTGATGGAGATGGAGAGGTCCAGGAAGGGAAGGGAGGTATCTAACCATATCCACTGACTCCCACAGCTACCTGGACCACACCTCCTCCTACCTGCCTCCCATAAAAACACTATCCCTTATTCCCAATTCCTCCACCTCCACTGCATCTGCTGCCAGGAGGGCCAGTTCTACCACAGAACACACCAGATGGCCTTCTTCAAAGATAATAATTTCCCCTCCCACATGGTTGATGATGCCCCTCAGTGCTTCTCATCCACTTCCCGCACCTTCACCCTCAAACCCGTATCCCTCCAACTGCAACAAAGACTGAACCCCCCCGATCCTCACCTTCCACCCCACCAACCTCTGTATACATTGCATCATCCTCCGCCATTTCCATCACCTACAAAGAGATCCCACCACCGGAGATATATTTCCCGCCCTACCTCTATCCGATTTCGTAAAGACTGTTCCCTCCGCCACTCCCTTGTCAGGTCCACATGCCCCACCAACCCACCCTCCACTCCTGGCACCTTCCCCTGCCACCGCAGGAATTGCAAAACCTGCACCCACACCTCCCCCCACACCAAAGGAGCCTTCCACATCCATCCAAGGTTTACCTGCACTTCCACATGTTATTAACTGTATTAATTGCTCCCAATGCATTCTCCTCTACATTAGGAAGACAGGACACCTACTCGCAGAGCGCTTCAGAGAACATCTCCGGGACACCTGCACCAACTAACCCCACAACCCAGTGGCTGAACACTTCAACTCCTCCTCCCACTCCGCCAAGAACACGCAGGTCCTGAGCCTCCTCCGTCACCACGTCCTAACCACCCAATGCCTGGGAGGAAGAACACCTCATCTTCTGCCTCGGGACCCTCCAACTCATTAGCATCAATATGGACTTCACCAGTTTCCTCGGTTTCCCTCCCTTTATCCCAGTTCCAACTTTCCAACTTGGTAGACCTGTCCATCTTCCTTCACACCTACCTGCTTCATCCTCCTCTCCGATCTGTCACCATTACCTCCACCCCCCTCTATCTACAGCACTCTCAGCTACCTTCCTCTCAGTCCCATGGCCCTCCCATTTATCTCACCATCCCTCAGCTCACAGCCTCATTCCTGATGAAGGGCTTATGCCTGAAACATCGATTCTCCTGCTCCTTGGATGCTGCCTGACTTGCTGTGCTTTTCCAGCACCACACTCTCGACTCTAATCTCCAGCAGCTGCAGTCCTCACTTTCACCTATTACACCAAAGACCCAGGTGACATTCTGGCGACCCGAGTTCAAATCTCACAATGGCAGATGGTGGAATTTATCACTCAACTAAAGAAAAATATCTGGAATTAAGAGTCTAATGATGAACATAAAAAACATTATTGGTTTAGGGAAGGAAACTGCCATCCTTAACAGCTCTGGCCGACATATGATTCCAGACCGATATCAATGTGGTTGACTCTTAACTGGCCTGTAGCCAATTAGAGATGGGCAACAAATGCTGACCCAGTAACACTCACATCCCAAGAATCAATTAAAAAGAGTTAACAGCCATGGTCCAAATTTGAAAACAATCTAGGTGGTTTAACATTGCGATAAGTTTTATTCAATTATCCTTGGAGCTCACTGGGTCACTCACATGAGCACTCAAGATAGTACACCACATGGGATTACACCTGAGCACCCCCTGCAAGATAACAGCCTGGCAGCATTACTGATTTGTTACACTCCGAAAAAGAAATCCGTTGGTGAAAGATAGAACTATATTATTGTAATCCAGCCACCACAGAATCAGATTGGGTCTACTCTTCGGAAAATAAAACATTGAGCGGTTGAACCACTTCCTAGGGAAACAATGCAAAGTCAGAATGTCAACAGAAATCTACAAACCATAATAGAACCTTATTAAAATTAAATTATCATTTCCAGGGCTGCTGATGAACTCCAAATCCTACAATGTCCATCAATCACAAAAGGTCCACACAGCATGCCCATAGATCAGGAGGATAGGGCTAAAGTATAACTAAAGATTTATCAGCCTGTACCTATTTAGAGAAACACAACTGAATCACTAATTATATGCCAGTGTTGGGTATTAATTGAAGTGAAATTAACTGTGATGTCTGAAAAAGATAGGAAAACTCTTTTTAGGTAAATACCCAAATTATTGGAAGTTGAGGCTTGAAAAACTCTTTTCCATGCTAATATTTGATAGTTTTAAGCCTTTGAATCTGTGCCATAAATTTGAGATAATTGAGAGAGTTCACAGCTTGGGTTCAAATTCACAACCAGTGTAGAATTCACAATTAGTGAAAACTCTATTATTGAGTAGAACCTGAACGAGACCTGTGAGTCTCCTGAATAAAGTTTTATAAATGATTGGCTTATGGCCAAACAAGTTTCAAAGATCCAAATCTATATTCCAGACTAATTAGAAACGATAGATTTGAATGATGAAAAGAATGTCAGATATATTTGTAGTTTAAATTGAAGGTGCTGTGTAGGTTGATCAAGGGATAATATCGCTTGAATAAATTAAGACCGATTGCGATTTTGACATTTGCCTATTAGTTTTTATTTTGTAGTGATAATTTAAAAATCTTGAAGCAACTTTTTGTTCTGATCTGATATAAACATTCATCAAGTCTGCTTTCAGCTCTCATAACAGATGGATTCAGCTTTTCCAAAATATATTTGAATAATTTATACAAGTCAAGAAAAGAGTATTGCCACTGTGTTAGGCTTGGGCTCCTGAAATTTAAAAGCCACTACATCAATTCAATCTGCTGGATAATGTCCGTATACTGGCATTTTGTAATGACAGTAACATTCCAACAAATCAATAGTTATTTAATTCCCAACAAGCTCCCAAGTCCATTAAACCTGATTACATTCACCAGATTCAGCTGTGCGCAGTTATTTTTTGTACCCTAGCACTTAATCTATAAAAGGAACTTATGAGAACTTTCAAAAGCAATTTCAGCATCAATCAGCAGAGCTCAGAAGGTGTGATTTGGGGAAATCATTTACTGACTGGAATGGCAGCAAAGTGGTTGGACACAAACATGCTGACCTTCACCCAAAAAGTGAAATACATATGGAACAAGTTAAACTTCGTTAGTGTTCCCTCCTGCATGAGAAGCAGTTTCCACTCACTGATGCCAGGAAGTGCCAAGCTTTCAAAATTAATAATAGCCTTCCATTGATCAATACACTTCTGCTTTATGCACCTCTGTCTTACATCAAGCAAAGATTTAAATGAAGGAGATGGTGAGCAGCATTGGAATACTAAGCATTCCTATCACTCTAAGTTCGGAGGATTTTGCTGTGGTTTCCACAGTCCAAAATGCAAACACCATGGCTGCCTTTGAGCTGAATAGGTAAATAGAAATGATTCCAGTTTGGATCTATATATTGCAGGCATTGACCATTTAAGAAAAAAAAATCACTCCAACTGATTCAACAGTTTTACATGCTCTTCAGTAGTTGTTTGCCTATATTTGTAATCAATTGTAGGGTGTTATTACATATTATAACAGTATTGGGGTCTTTGTTTCTGTAAATAATTGTAATATTGTTAACTCTTTCTGGAATAATGCTAATTATAGCTGAATTAGTTAATAGCCATGAGGAGGCACAGGTTAATAAGAGTAGATTATGCTCTCTGGATTAATTTAAATGCGAAAAGCCTTCCTCTTCTGTACATACAGATTCACTGCAATCCTAAACCAAGAGCTAATTTTCTTGAAGGTAGGGGTGTCAGTGCTAATATCACAAACTAACATCCCAAATTATTTCAATTCAAATTCTATTTTAAAATCTCGTCACAAGCCAGAGTCTGGGCAAAAATTAAATCACACAATTATCTTGCCTTATGAAAGAAATGTCTGTTGCAATACAAAATAGGAAATACACCTCATTGATAATTAAAAGTGATCTATAAAGCAGCACAGCCAAGATGCCAAATGGATTTTGAATTTCCAATAACGTTTAAAACACAATTCCGTTGCTGTCAAAAGTCCCCATAAGAGCTGCTATGGATTTTTCAATGTTTCTCCTATTCCCTACACTACACCACTTAACTCTAAGCCATATCATGATAAGTTACTTTGCCTACTGTTCTGCTATGGGAGTGCTGAGTCCCTTTGTAAGCTGGGGATGGATGGCAAATCCCCTGCCCTGTGGTCAACCTCAAGAAGTGAAGGCATGAATGTTAAGCAGCTGCCAGATCAATACCAGCGAATATAGCTCAACTACACCATTTATTCAGCCATGAGAGATGTCAATACATAGATTAGGGTGATCCATCTTTTTGATTTCCTACTGTCCTCCATTGACTACATGAGGGGTTTTGCCTGTATTAAAAGTGTTTGCCTTCTCAACCATAAAAATTCCAATTATTAGTCTAAGTGCACTGGCGTTAACTTTCTTGTTGGAAGCAGCCTTGCATTACCTGAATAACTCCAGTGAGGTACAGGGCTGTCGTCAAGATCCTGACAAGGGATGCAGCAGCGCTCCTTACGACAACAGCATCCTACCACAGTCTTTTTGAGGCACTCACAGAGGTACATCGAGTGAAGGTTAATGCAAGGTTTGGGGGCCAGCAGGGGTTTGGCGGGGGGGGGGGGGAGAAAGGTTGTGCCTGAGTCCTCTCACACCACACAGCCAGAACAGTGTTAGTTTGCAAAAGCTTGTAATTTAAAGAAACAAACAGAAATTCTTGTGTCAGCAAATACTAGTGTGAAAAAAAATCCTTACAGACTTCTTGGTAGAGACAAACAGCAGCTGCAAAACCAGAACTGAAAAGGGAATGATATTTCTGAACTGGTGCAATCACAAGACCAAATAAGTACTAATTTTTAAAATAGATATGAAACAAATAACCAGAAGAACTCCAGGCATGCAGTTTTCACATCCATCACTATCTTCCAATTTACTAATGTGTCGTCAGCTATGAAAGGAATTAGATCCAGAAGGGATAAATTATTCACAACTCTCTGAAAAGTAACAATTTGCCTTATAACACCTGAAGAAAGAGAGCGTGCTATTTGATCCCAATAATAGGATTCTGTTGTTTAATTACTTATCTAGATACTAATTACAGTGAAGATTTGATACAATTGCCAATTATTTAACAGTACAAAGCCATCATTAAAGGCTGGCTGTAATTAATTTCTGATCATACGTAACAGAAATGACCCCAGTGACTGAATGCTGCCGCTTTGCACTGTTATCATTTGTAACTGGGTTGTGGGGCAGAAATGGAAATGGAATTGGTCTACACCCAGTAGTTGGGAAATAGGTAGTTCCAAACCAAAACCAAAACCAAAACCAAAAGAACTGTGGATTCAGAAACACAAACAGAAATTGTTCAAAAAGCTCAGCAGATCTGGCAGTGTATGTGGAGAGAAATCAGAGTTAACATTTCAGGTCAAGTGACCCTTCCTCAGGACGAGGGTAATAGGCTCTTGGCAAGCCAGCAGCTGATCTTTTCTCCATGCCAGTTTATTTTTCATTGCCTTACAAAATGTTGCCAAGATTTTTAATTTAAAACCACATAAAATTGATTGGGAGATGAGGAAACAGGTCGACATCAACAGTTTAAAGTATTGTTCTCTTAACTTCAGTAGAAACAAGATTGGGTATCGTGAAAATCTAACTGCCAGCTCACAACAATCATGCTTAGCGATGCTGATGCAGACCCATTTCAGGGCTACATGCTTTGCTTGGACTCTTGGTTATTCCAGCCCGCACTCGGCAAATATCAAATGACGAGCACAGATTTTGATGGCTTCTTTTTATATAAAAACTCAGTTCTACTTGGCATAGTTAATTTTGGTTTACATTGCATGTCAAAATACTTAACGCCTCTTGATGACATTAGAAAAGCTTTTATCCCAAAATCACAATTAACTAAAGCTAAAATTAACCAGTTTAGAAATGAAGAAATTAAGAAGAAAGTTCTGAAAGTGCTGATGTTACTGAAGTGTTAAGCAAGCTTGTATTTCTTTGTGTTATTATAATACTAAAAAAGAATCAGTAGGAGGAGGATGGTTAACAGAATCTGCAAGCATTTCTTCGTCCTTTGATTAAACAGTGCTCATTTACTCAAGTCACAGGAAAACTTTCATGGAGGAATTGTGGCTGGTGGCAAGAATATTTCACAGGGGCCTTTTTTGTGTAAATTTGATCTGACTCAGTTGTCAGCAGACACAATTCTTGAAACAACAGAGAAAGATGTATTCAGAATTGAACTGTAGGTAAGAAAGGCTGATGGCCAAGTAATTAGGAAATAAGGTTACATTACCATTTTACAGAATTGCTGTTGCTGCAGGATAATTAATAGCAAACAGCAGACTTGGAAATAAATTGTTATGCTTCACAGCTTTCTGGTTTGGAGACTTGAGTATTATTTCCAATGATTCCTCAGCTGTGGACTTTTTTTTTGGTTTGAAGACCATCTTTGTGTGGCATATCGTTAACCATCAAAGAATTGGGTAAGCATAGAACCTGGACAGTGAAATTCATTCAAATCAAAACATCGTGGAATATTTGAATTTTGAAGATTCTAATTTGATGGTAGAATTCTCACGCACTGCATTTTTAACTGAATTGTCATACATAATCAATATTTTACATCCTGCACATAGTTAATTTATGAAGGAATACACCGTCTTTGGAAGTCCTTCCGATTAGTTAAAAATAAGCCTGTGAAAACTATTCCAAAAATCATAAGTAGGTATTTTGGTCATATTGAAATGCAACAATTAAGATGCAATAAATATCCTCCATTCTCTCCTTTATCCCAAGCTGTTAACCTTGCCAATTGCTGAGTATAAGAGTAAACATCTACAAGAAGTAAAACCTACAAAAACAATGGCCTTCTGTGTTTTAATCATGACACACTGAAAGTAAAATATTTGTTTCAATTTGGTTATTTAATACATGCAGAGATGCACAGTGTTCCAACAACAAATAAAGAGGAACCAAGTGGAAACGTTAGAGGTAACTAAGTGATGGACCAAGAATGCCATTACTAAATTTGAGAAGTTTCCATTTAACAATCTGTATTAAAGATAGTACACTATTTTGATGAACATTTATAAATAATGCCATTGAATTAGTGGTTTTCTTTAAAAATTGCAATGAAGCTATGATCTGAAATAAGCTATTTAAAATCTTTAGCACGTTTTTAAGCACATATTTTGCAAGTTCAACTCACTGAGCAAAGAGTTTCTCCTCCGACTTAAATGTTGGCATTTAAAAAAATGGATTTAAATGAATCCCAGTAAAATCTAAATAAATTAATAATTCATTTCACATTCGACAGACAATTAAAATTCAATGTCATCATTTTGTAGTTATCATATTTAATAGCACATTAAGACAATTTACTTGTTGGTCCAGGTTTTAAATCTAAAATTTTGGATAGCAAAATAATTCTGAGTTGGAAACCTGACAATGCTTCCTCGTTTTAATTATCTTTGCTGCTGTTAATCATTACTGATGTCTATAATGTCCATTAAGACAATGAAACTAGTAAGAAGTTATATATCAAGTATTAATGTGTGGAAATTCTTTTATAATTTATATGTCTGTAATTTATCTCATCTTTTCTGATTCAGGTTTCACTATAGAGTTTCAGCTAACATCCAATTGAGTTAAAGGTAATTAGGTATTTCCATGAATCCTCTTTTCCTTTGGGATGATGCAAAGGGAAATGCTGACTTTCATAGCCATTCTCAAAAAAAAAGCTTAAATTACTGGAATATAGCCGAAGGCTGTTCCACTTACAAGTGGCCAGTGATTATGGCTTGGTCCAATACACAGTTTACAGAACACTCATTTGCTATTTTTTGCCAAATCCCAGGCATTTAAGATTGTTTACTATTCATCATGTTCAGTATGGACCACACAGAGAAGCAGTTACCATATGGATCTGAAGTTTAGAATCCAGAAATAAAATAATCCATGAAACCATGTGGAACAGACAGAGGGAGAGGAACTATTGGAGCCATAACTTATTAATCTAATATGGAAGTTAATTTTGCTTTGAAGTGATAGATACATTAACTACACTGGTTGTGAAAATTCAGATCCATCTCTGTCTCTATACATAAAACAACTCCCAAGAATATATTTATAAGTCAAGAGTGACTGAAACACCAGTCTCCAGTTGCAACACCCCTCTATTGGAAAATGAAATGAAAGGAACCATTTACTCCTTTAATCTTTCTTGACAGATCTGAGCATTGTGTTTTGGGAACAACAGCAAGTTCTCTTTCATTATGCAGATCTGAGCCCTATATTTCACAAGGACCTGAGGTTCATTTTCAGTCAGATGCTAGAGTTGGGAAGCAGTCAGGTTTATCTGTCAGGAGGTGAATCATGAGCCAGGAGACCCAGGAAGAGAAACTACAGGTTCTCCCAAGGACTAGGAAATCTTCTGGGCCTCACCTGACCCTGGGCTTCCCCCTCACCCTGACTTTGTCCTCACTAGATCACTGCTGCAGACTGACCTCATGGATTATGGCTGCTGTGGACTCCTGCCCAAACATTTCCATCCACCCTCCAGCCAAGCAGTTCACCTCAACTCTGGTGAAACATACAGTAATGAGTCTGAGGTTCCACATCCCGATTGTTGAAGATTGAATCCATTAATTCAAACATGGAAGAAATCAAAAAGGTTTTCCAATTTAACTTTCTGGATTGCTTGGGATGTGATGCAAAGTGATGCCAACAGTGTAGGTTCAATTCCTGCGCTGGCTGAAGTTGAAAATCACACAACACCAGGTTATAGTCCAACAGGTTTAATTGGAAGCACTATAACCTGGTGTTGTGTGATTTTTAACTTTGTACATCCCAGTCCAACACCGGCATCTCCAAACCATGCACTGGCTGAAATTACCATGAAGCAATTTCTCAACTCCTTCTTAACTTCCCTCCTTGCCGGAGGTCTGGTGCCCTTAGGTTAAACCACCATTGGTTATTTATCTCTAATGGAAGAGCATTATGGTCCCACAGGACTATGGTGACTTTACCTTTGCCATAAAAGAGAGTACAGAATTAAACAAGAAACAACTTAAAGAGAAACTGGTTTGCAACTGTAAAGCCCTCAGTGCCCCATTAGTAAATACAAGTGTTTCTCTACAAAAGCAATAGCTTCATGAGAGGAGCTGCTATGAACTGTCCAAGATTAAATTACGTCTGGTTTATTGCAGATTCTACACCACACTTCTTTCTGCAGAATAGTTTATTTAATAGCCCATTAAATCCGTACATGCACGAGGACAACAATAGACCAGTTGTCTACTGTCTTATGCTTTGTACACACAATACACACAAAAGGCTCTCTAACATCTCAACAGAAAAGGACAGATAAACAAAAGAATATTGTTAGTTTAGGACCCTTTTGTATTTCTCTCTGAATAATTCTGTGTTGCTAGTAAATATTGTCCCCATGGATCATGCACCTGTCTCCTCTACATATTTTGTATTTCTATTTACAAACTAATGAAAAACATACCAGTATTTTGTTTATTATTTTTTGACATAATAGGCATATTCAAACTATTCTGAGTGAACAGTGAAGCAGGTATTTCTAATATGCTACTGACAGACATGCACATCATATTCTATATGGATCCACCTCCTGAAACTAAAACAGAATATGTTGTCTTAAACATCATGCTGTGCCCAACCTGGAATGTTCTGCTGTTTCTGCAAAAGACAGAGATTTCATTTACCCCCTGCCAGAGTCCCCAAATGAAGGTTTGAGCTGTATTTAAGCATAAAATATATGGCATAAGCCAAAGTGTCTGCATAATTTAACCAATCAACTATGGATGACGAGCATACTTATTGCATTTACATTTTGTTTATACACATTTTCAAGGAAACACGTATTTTACCATGTGAGTGGTTAAGTCAGGAGTTGCTACAACTTATTCTAAGTTTGGCTTGACATTATCTCTGACCATCTATGTCCACTTCATGTACACCAGCACGTTTGAGGTTTGGGCACCTACAAATACTTCACCTTCATAAGTATGAATGAAACTTCAACCTTATTGACATGGAATATGAAAAATGTTGTCAATATGTTCCAACTGACTGAGAATGAATGATGTTTGAAATGAAATGGTCATTGTGAGAGTGCAGTTCTTGCATTTATTGCTATATGAACTTCAAGTTTACTGTTGTGCAAAATGAATAATATTTATTTGATATAAAGACAAAGATAAAATAGTTCGACAAAGTTAAAATTTTGGACAATCAAAGATTTCTAATTTATTTGACAAAGACACAAAAGGTTTCAGTGTAACCCCCTCATCAGCAGCTGAGCACCAGAGAAGAAAGGCATATAGATACTCAGATCTCTAAGATGAGAGTCAACTCCACGTAAATTCATAGAAAGCATGGCAGGCAGGTTGAGACACAATCTCGTTCAACAGGATTGGATATCTCCCGGACGAGTGCAGCTCCAACAACATTAAAAAAGTTTGACTGCATTAAGGAAAAAGCAGCCCACATCCATAATCATCCATTCTTTCTTCCACTGGTGCTCAGTAGCAGTAGTGTGTACCTTCCACAAGTTGCACTGCAGGAATTCGTCAAGGCTCCTAAGATAGCACCTTTCAAACCCATGACCACCAGCAGTGAGAAGGAGAAGGACAGCAGATACATGGGAAACACTCATTATCTTCAAGTTTTCCGTTAAGCAACTCGCCATCCTGACTTGGAAATATATCACTGTTCCTTCACTGTCACGGGCTCCAAATCCTGAAACTCCCTCATGACCTTGTGGGTCTACCTATAGCAAATGGACTGCAGTGGGTCGCAAGGAAGGCAGCTCACCATAACATACTCAAGGGGAATTATGCATGGAAGGAGAAATTGAGGACTGCAGATCAGAGTCAAAAAGTGTGGCACTGGAAAGGCACAGTAGATCAGACAGCATCTGAGGAACAGGAGATCTCTCCTGCTCCTTGGATGCCTCCTGACCTGTTGTGCTTTTCCAGCACCACCTTTGTTGACTCTGATCTGCAGTTATGGATGAGCAATAAATGCTGGTCCAGCCGACATCTCAAACATCCCACAAGCAAATTAAAAAAACAAAAATTGCCCTTGGTCAAAAGAGCCTTGAATTTCTTACTCAATGGATCCTTTCAAGGACACTGACTGCAAAGCCCAGCAGCATAAGCTGGCCACCAACATACCCTTTCTCTGTACATCATCTATTCTACAGACCGAAACATTCAATTGGACAAATCTTGCAGCTTTCCAGCATTGGTGACTGCTCTCAAGTGTATAACATGACTAACAAACCAGCAAAGGTCACCAATAGCAAAGGATAGAACAAAAGGACAAACACATAACACTGTGTAAATCTGTGTAATTTACAGTCTACCATCTCCTTGATATGCATATCGGTGAGAAATAAGAACATAGTTTGGGTCTTTGGAGGTAATACATTCACTGGAAGAAGTCTGCTGTTAACAAGTACAATTGGCTAATGCACACCAAGCAGCACAGACACAACTAAAGCCAACAAATATCCAGGATCCTTATGCAGCACTGAGTATCACTGCTGGGGCAAAGATTTTGGTATCTGGGACATTCAGGAGCCCTCCTGAAATATGTCCCCAATAAGTTGAGGTGTTCTGCATACTACATAATACTGCATTGCAGAGAAAGCGGTGTGCACAGAATGAGAGCAGCAGCAGTCACCATCAAATGAGGGAAAGCAGGAGAAGCAGGGAGAACATCAGCACCTTGCAGCCAGCGGTATCAGGAATCTGTATAGCTCAGTCATTTATGTCCTGCTTTAAGATAGAGCTCTCCTGTGTAACACTCCCTGCCATATTACAGCCTGGGAAGTGTACTATCCTGGTCACATGGCTTGAGAACAAGTTTAGTTGAGTCTTTAATTTACTTTTATTACAGTGCCCCTTTGGACTGTCAATTCTAATGTGGTCAGCACTTTTACTTATTTAGAAACAATTTCAAATCTGCAGTCTCAAGACAGTCACTTTGCTAGTGGTCAAGTTTTTGTTTCTCAACAGCCACGGGTTCCAGGAGAAGGGCTAACTCGAAGAAGCACTGATCTCTTTGAAAAAGGTGGCTACAGAGTCTCCATTATTTCCTGTTAACATAGTTTGCCTATTATATCTACTGGATATTAAAATGAGTAAACTACTGAAACAAAAACCTGACATTCAAAACACCCTGAGTTAGCTGTGGACATGTACATTAGCTATGCTTGTCCATAAAAAGGTAAATAAAAAAGTAATTTATGATTTAAGTGAGGGGAAGGTAGGTGTAGCATTATTTGTACCAGTAAAGTCCTGTTCTAGTAAACAAAGTTGTCATTCATATCTGCACTGTTGGCAGTGGTACTTTTAAGTAGACTGAGATGCTGAACTCAAAAGCTTATTGCAGGTGAGTCATGCTGAAGCCCATTGCTTTTCTTGTTGCAGCTATGATTACTGCTCCAGACAACACTGTTGGTACACTGTTGTTTGACACCAATGACAGAGGATTAGGGAACCACATTCACACCATGGTGCGATCAGCTGACTGAACAGATGAGTTCATCTGTAATATCCAGTGTTTAGTACAGTATTGAGAATGATAGGAATGGCAAACTAATGTTAGCTACCCAATTTATATGGCTGCCTCCAATAACCATGGACAGTGTAACTGTTGGGGATTATATACTGGCAGAGAATGATGTTGGCGTGAAGAGAGGAAAGAAGAGCTTGTTTTGCTTCAAATAATGATCCCAGAGTAACTTTCTGATTGTATTATGTGATGGAGAGCAGGGAATTGTTGAGAATGGTTGAGATGAGTGTACTCCGGTGCTTTAAGGAAGCGCTGTACGCACCGTTTCTGCTTTGTCAAGTCACTGAAACTCTGAGCATTGAAGCCAGGTTCAATGAAGGTAATGAAGCCATCACTGACTCTGTCAGCAGCTCTGACCAAACTTGACTTATTGTTACTCTTTTAAATCTTAGAGAACAGCAGCTCACTGCTGACCCTCAGCTCCTTGGCCAAGAATTTGTAAAAACATCAGAAAGCCCAGCCCTGTGCCTCAATCTTGCAAAAAGATTGTGTCTTCCAGAAGTGTTTAATTAAAAATGTAAGAAGTGTAGCAGTATTGTGCAGCCCAGTTTTAACTACATTCAGAAAATGTGCTGGAAATTGAAAAGCTCTTATGGGCAACCCATACAATTCTGCAGGCAATCAGGAGGGCAGCCCACTATTAAATTTAAAAGAGACCTGGCCCTCAAGTTGAGGACGTTCTGGGGGATTTCTCACCATCCACACAACACACCTGCTCCAGACCTATCCATGTTGAAACTGTGTCTGCAGTGTTGGCAACCCTTAAGTATAATGAGATTACATTGAATAGGACTGCTGCATTTTGTATGTAATCCGAAGCAATGGCTTTGCATCAACATCGAAACTAGAAAATGCTAATTGGCTCAAATTGTTGAAATGAACAGTGGAGGCTATTTCTGATACATGGGCAGAAATCTGGCAGAGCAGATCAATGAAAAATGAGCCAAAGTGAAAATTATCTTCATGAAACAAATCTAAAACCAAAAGCATGATTAATTATTTGGAATGAGATCCAAATCATGAATGAAATAAGCAACAATGTTGACATCCTAAAAACGACACTTGGCTTTTGGATTACTTTAACTTTTTTTTGGTGAACGTTTCGATTTGAACATGACAGGACATTTTGTCTGTGGGATATGAGCTTGTATACATTCTGGGTGTTTCCATTAAGCCCATAAAATTATTTTTGCCTAACTTCTGTAATGTTCATATGCTTTCTTCACAGTGTATGGCCCATTTTGGTTCAGTAACTGTCAGATTTTCTGGAGGTTCAGGCATGTGAATTCCTGGATGGTTTACGTGGATCAGTACAGAGTTTCCTGGTAATGCGGAGATGACCGAGGGCTATTGTTCGGACAGGGTTAGGGATTAAACTGGGACAGTCTATTGATGCAGAAGTGCAGCTTTGAGAGTCAAAAAACTCAATGGAAAGGTCTCAGCTCTCCAATGTAAATTACCCACGACTGATCTTGCCTCTTACTTGAGTGAACAGATCAAAATCACCCAATCAAGATTAGCTGTCAGGTAAGTTCTCAGGAGAAGATGTTGGAGCAAGCTATAGGGTTTGGAGGGGAACACAATCACATTTACAATAGTGTTGGCTTCACAGATTTAAAAAAAATTAATTTATTCTTCCTTGGTGGCTGTGGGAATCACTACAGAACTCTGATGGTCTGAAACATGCTTTGCTCACGGCAGCCTAATGTCTCCATAGGGTCCTTCAGGAGGTGTTACAGTCCTAATATAGATATCTAAAGTATGCCCAAGATTCTTAAAAATGAGACTCTCAGTCAGCAATGGGACAATGTCTGCAGACAAGGCATAGCCGAGGCCACAATTATATTTTGGTACTTTGTGTCTGTATTACATCAAACATCAGCTGTGAACCATACCTTTTTTCCTATAATCAATACATTCACAGTTTAAAACTGGTTTAAACCAACTTTCTCTGGCATACGACCAAGTATATTTCTTTCTTCACTTTAATCCGCAGTAATCCATCATTATTGCAGAATATACCTAATTTTTATTGATTAATCAGATTGTTTCTTAGGTGGTATAGTCAAGACTTTCCCGATGTAGGTGAGAACCACTTTTCAGTAATGCCTGCATCTCATTCTCTTGCTTCTCAATCAAGTTTTGCTTTTATTCCCTTGACAGCCTGGTGTATGCTGTATTCTTTCTTATGCCAGTTTATTGCTGGTCTGTGTCTAATTCACAAAGTCAAAGAGTCATTGAGGTGTACAGCATGGAAACAGACCCTTGGGTCCAATTTGTCCATACCAACCAGATATCCCAACCCAATCTAATCCCATTTGCCAGCACTTGGCCCATATTCCTCTAAACCCTTCCTATGCATATACCCATCCAATTGCCTTTTAAATGCTGCAATTGAACCAGCCTTCACCGCTTCCTCTGGGAGCTCATTCCATACATGCACTATCCTCTGCATGAAAAAGTTGTCCCTTAGATCCCTCTTATATCTTTCCTCTCTCACCCTAAACCAATGCCCTCTAGTTCTGAACTCCCTCACCTCAGAGAAAAGACTTTGTCTATTTATCCTATTCATGTCCCTCGTGATTTTATAAACCTCCATAAGGTCACCCCCCCAGTCTCCGACGCTCCAGGAAAAACAGCCCCAGCCTGTTCAGCCTCTCCCTATAGCTCAAATCCTCCAATCCTGGCAACATCCTTGTAAATCTTTTCTGAATCCTTTCAAGTTTCACAACATCTTTCCGATAGGAAGGAGACCAGAATTGCATGCAATATTCCAAAATTGGCCTAACCAATGTCCTGTACAGCCACAACATGACATCCCAATTCCTATACTCAATACTCTGACAAATCAAGGAAAGCATACCAAACGCTTTCTTCACTATCCTACCTGCGACTCTACTTTCAAGGAGCTATGAACCTGCACGCCAAGGTGTCTTTGTTCAGCCATACTCCCTAGGACCTTACCATTATGTGTGTAAGTCCTGCTCTAATTTGCTTTTCCAAAATGCAGCACTTCACATTTATCTTGTTTAAACTCCATCTGCCACTCCTCAGCCCATTGGCCCATCTGATCAAGATCCCGTTGTACTCTGAGGTAACCTTCTTCGCTCTTCACTACACTTCCAATTTTGGTGTCATCTGCAAACTTTCTGACTATACTTCCTATGTTCACATCCAAATCATTTACATAAATGATGAAAACTAGTAGACTCAGTACCGATCCTTGTGGTACTCCACTGGTCACAGGCCTCCAGTCTGAAAATCAACCTTCCACCACCACCCTCTGTTTTCTACCTTTGAGCCAGTTCTGTATCCAAATGGCTAGTTCTCCATGTATTCCATGAGATCCAACCTTGCTAACCAGTCTCCCGTGGGGAACCTTCTTGAATGCCTTACTGAAGTCCATATTGATCACGCCCACTGCTCTGCCCTCATCAACTCTCTTTGTTATTTCTTCAAAAATTGCAATCAAATTCATGATACATAATTTCCCACACATACAGCCATGCTGACTATCCCTAATCAGTCTTTGCCTTTCCAAATATATGTAAATCCTGACCCTCAAGATTCCCTCCAACAACTTGCCCACCACTGACGTCAGGCTCACAGGTCTATAGTTCCCTGCTTTTCCTTACCATCTTTCTTAAATAGTGGCACCATATTAGCCAACCTCCAGTCTTCCGGCACCTCACCTGTGACCATCGATGATGCAAATATCTCAGCAAGAGGCCCAGTAATCATTTCTCTAGCTTCCCACAGAGTTCTTGGGTAACCCTGATCAGGTCCTGGGGATTTATCCACTTTTATGCATTTCAAGACATCCAGCACCTCTTCCTCTGTAATATGGACATTTTTCAAGATGTCACCATCTATTACCTACATTCTATATCTTCCATGTCATTGTTCACAGTAAATACTGATGCAAAATACTTGTTTAGTGTCTTCCCTCATTTTCTGTGGCTCCACACATAAGCTGCCTTGCTGATCTTTGAAGGGCCCTATTGTCTCACTAGTTAACCTTTTGTCATAAAATGTATTTATAAAAACCCTTTGGATTCTCCTTAACCCTGTTTGCCAAAGCTATCTCATGTCCCCTTTTTGCCCTCCTGATTTCCCTCTTAAGTATACTCCTACTGCCTTTATACTCTAACGATTCTCTTGATCTCTCCTGTCTATATCTGATAAATGCTTCCTTCGTTTTCTTAATCAAAACCTTAATTTCTTGAGTCATCCAGCATTCCCTACAGCTACCAGCCTTTCCTTTCATCCTAACAGGAATATACTGTCTCTGGACTCTCGTTATCTCCTGGCAGTCAAGTGATAGAAATTGCCAGATTATTTGGCAGTCTTGATAAGTCCAAATCCTTGACAGGCCAGGATGTGTTCTCTTTACCTAGTGATTCATCGGAAACATTTGCTTATGTTTTGCCAAGTAGATTGCAAGTTTCAAATGTAGAACATTTAACTGAGGGGCAGAATGCAAAATCTTCATCCCTTTCCTAATATGCACATTACTTCCTTCCTCGCATTGTTATTTCTGCTGTCAGTAGAAATGAAACATAGCTTCATAAATATAAAGAGATCAGGCTGCTTTTTCTGGAAGTCTAAACACAAGAATTGATAATGGAGAATAAGGACAAAGCATAGCATTTAACTACTTTAGTTCTGTTCTCATGAGAGACACAAAATCTTTCCAGAAGTACTTGGAAAGCAGGGCTCTTTTGAGGAGGAGGAATTGAAAGAAATTGGTTTTAGAAAAAGGTAGTGCTGGAAAGTTTAATGGGACTTAAATTTATTATATCTCCATGGCAATGCAATCTACATTCCAGGGTAATAAAGGAGGTGGCTACGGAAATAGTGGATCTGTTGGTTATCGTCTTCCAAAATTCTGGAACAGTTCCAGCAGATTGGATGGTGGCAAATGTAACCCCATTATTTGGAAGAGGAGAGAGAGGAGAAATGCAAATTACAGACAAGTAAACCTCACATCAATAATAGGGAAAATTCTGCAGTCAGAGGATATAATAACAGGACTCTTAAAAACATCAATGATATTGCACAGGGTCAGCATGGATTGATGAAAGGAAATAGTGCTTGAGAAACCTGCTGAAGACATTAGTAGAACAGGTAAGGCAGAACCAGTCGATGTAGATTTAAAAAAGCTTTTGATTAAGTCCTACCTAAAAGGTCATGATGAAAAAGCAAAGCACATGGGATTGGTGGTAAAACACTGGCATGGGTTGAGAATTGCCGAGCAAACAAGAAACAGCAGGACTAAATGGGTCATTTTCAGAATGGAAAGCAGTTACTACATAAAACCAATGCTCAGGCTCTAGCAATTCACAATACACATCAACAATTTGGATCAAACATTATATTTCCAAGTTTGTCAACAACATAAAACTATGTGGAACTCTGCGTGGTGTGGATAACATAAAAAGAAGCCTTTACGCCCATTTATATAAGTCGAGTGAGTGGGCAAATATATGACAAGTGCAGCATAATGTGGATAAACGTGAAGTTGTCCACTTCAGTAGAATAAACGCAGAATGACAGACTGTTCTTTAAATGGTGATATATTCAGAAATTTGAAGTACAAAGGAGATTCAGGTGTTCCTTGTACACCCATCATTGAAAGCAAATATGGAAGTGCAACAAGTACTTGGAAAGCAAATGGTATGGTCACTGCAGCAGGGTTTGAGTACTGAAGCTAGAGTCTTATTGCAGCTGTACAGGGTGTTGATGAGACAACACCTCCAGTATGTTGTACAGTTTAGGATTTATATACTTGCAAACTTAAAGAGTGCAATGAAGGCTCAAGAGAATGATTCCAGCCAAGTGAAGTTTGTCTGATGAGGAAAGTTGAGGTCAGCAGGGCCTGTATACACTAAGGTTTAGAAGAATGAGAGAGAATCTCATTGACATGTAAAACATTCTGCCAAGACTGGATGTAGGGATGACGTTTCCCAGAACAAGGGGTCACAGTCTCAGGATATGTGCTGGGCCATTCTGGACTGAGATGAGGAAACTCGTCTTCAGAGAGTGTTGAATCAGTGGAATTCTCTATCACAGAAGGCTCTGGAGGCAAAGTCACTGAATAAATTTTATAGAAGAAATTGATAGATTTTGAGAAGTTGAAAGAGGAAACAAGTCTGATTGTGAGGGGTGGGTGAGAGAATGGGAGTGTGGCAATAAGGTACAGGAACAGCCATGATCATGTTGAATGCTGGATTGAGGGCAATGGGTCAAATGGCCTACTTCTGCACTTACTTTTTTATTTTTCTATAATTCTGATGATGTAGTGACAATCCTGAAAATATGAAAAATATGCAAAGAAACATCTAGATCCTGAAATCAAACACCAAATTCAGAAATTGTCAAGCTGAATCATGTATACTAAATCTAGTTTACACCATGTCAAACAAAAATGGCAATTAGCATTCCTAAATTAATCTTAGACTCTGATTGAAATAAATAGACACAATGTTGATGAAAATAACCTGTTCAGCTTTCCATAAAATTGTCATTATATTTGCAATAAAGATTTCTGTCTGATATATACAGTCAGTTCTGCTACAAAGCAGCAGTTCCGTTCTCGCGCAATTCCACGTTATAAGAAAATCACGTTATAGCAGGACCATTTAAACTACTGGAGCTGGAATCGCATTATAAACAAGGCATGCTTTAAAAATTTGCATTATAGAAACATTGTCTCCAATTCTTCAATCGTGTTATAGCAAATTCGCATTAACAAAACACAAGCCATAGCAGAACGACCTGGACAGCAATATTTGACCTTAATAACATTGAAATACTGTTCAAAAACTGATGCCACTTGATGGTGTGAAACATCTCCATACTATCAAACATCTGAAACAATGACCCAGAATTTGTTGCAGTACTCGTACATGCTTGCCATCCTCCACTCATTAATCCATGCCACAATTTCTCAGAAAAATGATTATGACACAGTGAGCATAGTGGTAGGTATAGATCGCATATGCAATGTCGCAGACATCTAAGGTACTGAGACCTACACGGAATCCAACAACAGGTTATTTAACATGAACACTGACAGTAATCTCCTACCTATTTCCAAGAGGCTAGGAAGGGAGTAGGTGGGTGAAGGAGAATGGATTCCCTGGATATCCTTCAGGGCATCTTTTAAATATTTCAATAGATTTCTGACTAAACAGACTGAGAGCCATGCTGGAAGGCAGCTCATGCCAGCTAAGTCTGACACTGTTGGGGACTTGGGGGTGGGTGAACTGCACATTGGTGGGGAGAGAGGTTTAATCATGCCAAGGTAAATTTGGGATAAGCACCATTTTCCATCTGGGCCTATAAACAGTGCTATAAGAACTCGTGCCAGCCCTTCTCTCCTTCATTTACCTGCTAGAACCTTGGAGGAATCTTGGCCACATTGTTTTGAAAGGTGAAAATCTAGTTAAATTGAAGCCACACAGCCTCATTTAAGAATCACACTCACCAAGCTGTTTCCTAAATGTAGAAGTGACCTGCCTAGATCAGTTCTTTAGAAATTGGCATTAGGTAACATGGAGGTTCTCACACACTCACATCACACAATAAAAAACAAGGTCATTCAACACAGTGGATCTGCACTAACTCGTGGCAATAACAACTCAACTGGTTCCACTCCCACTCCCTATTACCGAGTTGTTTTTACTTTCAGTTGTTTGCCCTATGCCCTTTAGAAGGTCACAATTAAATCTATCTGCATTATACTGTCAGTCAGTGCATTCCCGATCCGAACCACTCTCTGGGTAAGAAAATGTCATCTTATATTCTAATGTTGTCATTGGTCCTTCTGCTGCTCACCATAATAATGGGCCCTCTGGTTTTTGATCCCTCGACAGCAATCCAATTGGGAATGTATGATGAAACAAGAGCCCACTACCTCCAGAATCACCTCAGAAGTTAAAGATTTCATCAAATTTCCTGTTTGATAGACTCAGGTTACCAGAAAACATTGACCCAGTTTCTGTACTTAACAAGAAACTACTACTTATTACAAGTTAAATCAGTTCCAATCACAGACAGACAAAACATGAATGATCAATTTATAATTCCCAACTTAACCTCAATTCCTTCTTAAACTTCTACGCACACATGCAGATAGATATGGAACCAAAAATTAAAAAAAAAATCACTGGTGTTTCAGGTGGAGAAAAGAAAATTAGGAGGAGGAGTCCAGTTCAAAAGCACCAGTCCACATGATTCAGTGATGTTTCACTTTTTGTTTTTAACCCTTCTGATGTCTGATATTCGTTTTTTGCTTCTTTCTAAGTCCTTTCGTATTACAGGGTGGTTGGCATATTATTTGTTCAGTTGTTCTGTGATTGATCAAAAGCAGCAGCCAAATGGTAAATGGAGAGTGAAAACAGCTAGGCTGTTGTTTAATTCTTTGTTACTTCTCTATAAGAAGCTGACCCTTTAAAGGCTGCAGGCTTTCTTTCCTGGTATTGTTCTTACACAGGTTATCTGCCTGCCCAGGAACCAGAGAGCTTTTGTCATGCTCATGACTCCTGAACCACACAGAAGTCTTTATTGAAAAACCAATCAACAGGCTGTCTCTGGGTAAGACTGCCCTAACCAACAGCCAAGGTGCCAATGAGTCACCAGCAACTTCCTCCCATTGCCTTACTGAGTAATAACTGAATATTTTTAAAACTCCTTCCACAGTTCTCGGTTTAAAGCAATATCTTTTGCCCCAGTCTGGTTCGTAATTCGTAATAAAGAAAAATAAAATGATGTGGTCTTTAAACTCCATCATTTTGTACATCTTTATTATGTCTGCTCTCAACATGATCTTCTACATGGAAAATAACCCTATCTTCAATCTGTCGTCATAGTCCTCATCCCTGGAACTGCTCTTCTGCACCTTCTGTAATACCTTCACACCATTTCTTCAAGTGTAATACCCAGATTATGATATGATATTCCAACTCAAGCCAAACCTGTGTTTCATGAATGTTCAACAGAACTTCTTTGCTTTTGCACTGTATGCTTCAATGTAGAAAGTCCAGGTTTCTGAACAACATTTTAACCACTGTCTCAATCTGAACTGCCACTTTCAACAATTGGAACACATCTAATCCCCAGTCCTCCGATCCAATAAATTCCTTTAGAATTGTGACCTTTAATTTATAATGTCTTTGCTCATTCTTCACTTTCTTTTCCTCCTCCATTTTTCACCAATCCAGTTGCTCAGTTACTTGCTTTTCCCCTTTAACTCTGGCACCTTGCTAATGACTCGTGCAATGCACATAACTAGTACATCGATCATATACTCTGCCTCCATGTACAGAACTTCTTTCTAATCTTTCTTTGGCCCCATGCCTCCTCTACTTATTTACCATGTAGATGCCTAAACAATGGCTAAAATTCCACTCAATCATCTGATCTCACAACAGGGGGCTTGGTCACTGCAAGTACAGACAAAACATCCAGTTGGTGTTTCATAGCTGAGTTTATACAGGAATTGCATAAATATGTAAACTGATATTAAACACAGACCCAAATGCAAGGGATAATCTCTCAATGTGCGTGTCAATCTTAGCTATACTTCATTATCAATTAAAATCCTTACACAGTGCACAAGCTCAATAAAGTAATAACAGATGGGAGAAATTCAGATCGTGCTTCACAGTCAAAATGCTTACTTAGTTGAATCTGAAGTTTTCAGTGAAATTCCCAGGCAAAGGCAGAGATTCTCCATTTTGTAGCCTGAAGTCTAACACTGGTCATGTTCAATGGCATTTAATCTCCACATCCAATAAGAAAACTCACTTATCAAACTCTACAAAAAGTTTTTAAAACGAGACCAGTGAGAACTACTCAGCAAATCACAGGCTTCAATGCTGATGTCCCACATCACCAAAAGTAACAAGCAACATGGCAGCTCACTGGTTCACAATGCCACCTCACAGTGCCAGGGACAGAGGTTCGATTCCTCAAGCGACTGTCTGTGTAGAGTTTGCACGTTCTCCCCATGTCTGCGTGGGTTTCCTCCAGGTGTTCCAGCTTCCTCTCACACTCCAAAGATGTGAAGGTTAGGTGAGTTGGCCATGCTAAAATGTCTGTAGTGTCCAGGTATGTGTAGGTTGGGTAGATTAGCCATGGCAAATGCAGGGTTACAGGGAAGGAGTGGCATGCTCTTCAGAGGGTCAGTGTGGACTCGATAGGCCGAATGGCATGCTTCTACACTGTAGGGGTTCTATGATTCTATCAATGGAAGGCTCAGCCTTCAGGGAGTATCCAATTGCATGAAGGTGTGTATCTCTTTCTTTTGGATCCCACAAGGTGGGGATCATGGAAGATGGTGGTTATGGGGTACCAGACTGGGGTGGCCATCAGTGGTTATCCCTTGCCCCCGCTCTTAGTTGGCCCAAGATTGGGGCCAAGATTACAGTAGTGCCAGAAAAGCACAGCAGGTCAGGCAGCATCCGAGGAGCAGGAAAATCAACGTTTCGGGCAGGAGCTCCTCATCACAAATGAGGCTGGGAGCCTCACAAGTGGAGAGATCAATGGGAGGGGGATGGGGCTGGGGAGAAGGTAGTTGAGAGTGCAGTAGGTAGAAGGTAGTTGAGAGTGCAGTAGGAGGAAAGGGTAAAGGTGTTGGGTCGGAGAGGAGGGTGGAGCGAATAGGTGGAAAGGAAGATTGACAGGTTGGATAGATCATGAGGACGGTGCTGAGCTGGAAGTTTGGAACTGGGGTAAGGTGGGGTAAGGTGGGGCAAGGGGAAATGAGGAAACTGGTGAAGTTCACATTGATGTCCTGGGGTTGAAGGGTCACCTTCCATCCCACCAATCTCCCCATAAACCGCATCATCCACTGACATTTCCGCCACCTACAAACAGACCCCACCATCAGGGATATATTTCCCTCCCCACCCCTATCCGCTTTCCGCAAAGACCATTCCCTTTATGACGACCTGGCCAGGTCCACACCCCTAAACAACCCACCCTCCCCTCCTGGCACCTTCCCCTGCCACTTTCCCCTGCCATTACAGGAATTGAAAAGCTTGCGTCCACACCACCCCCTTCACCTCCATCCAAGGCCCCAAAGGAGCCTTCCACAGCCATCACAGTTTCACCTGCATTTTCACACGTCATTTATTGCATCCCGTTGCTCCTTTACGTTGGAGAGACTGGACGCCTTCTCACAGAACACTTCAGGGAACTCCTCCAGCACACCCCCACCAATCAACTCCATTGCCCTGTGGCCGAACATTTCAAACTCCCCCTCCTACTCCTACTCTGCCGGGGATATGGAGGCCCTCCTCCCATTTATCTCTCCACCCGCGAGTTGAGAAGATCTCTAAAAGGACCTTCTAGCTCAACACTTCTTACCTCCAGGGAGGGGAAATTTGCACCTCAAGTTCCTCTCCCAAGCATCCTACTGAGCAACTGAATACTTACTCGGATCCCTCCATCACCAACCAACAATAGTCTAAGTTGCTGAGACGATCACAATGATGACAAAATCAACAAACTTGCTTTTCTCATCATTGATATAATGGAGGGATGGAGCCAAGATAAATAATGACTCAACATTCTTGCTGAGAGCTCTGCAGCACAAAGTCTCAGTGAATAATGCTGCGTGGCACACATACTGACAGAGGGCACTCATGCCATCCCAGAATTTCTGCACCATAAATAGTGGAGCATGCCATAGCTGCACTGCCATCACTATGGCAAAAAATGGCCAGAAATCTCCTATTGACACATGGCAAATGTCTTTGAGGTCTGGTGGAGGGCCTGGACATTAAATCACCAAGAGAAAAGCACAATATATGGTTAAATTGCGGCCCACCTTCTAGAAGTGTTGTACTTTACAAAGGAGCAAATAATACGCACTCATGGCCACTTTAGGAATCCAATTTGCATTCAGATATTCCGCAATTTTCAGTGGTGCACAATACTGTGGCCTCGTTTCCTCACTGAGAGTCAAAAGCATTATAGTACCCTTGTATGGGGGTTGGGGGCTGGGGGTAAATAGCTTCCTTTCAGATCAAGTTCCTTATGGTTCTCAAATACAGGCAGCATAATAATAATGAATAAAATGCTTAGGATTTAATGGCATCGGAAGTTAGACAGAAATCTCATTAATTATTCAAACCGATCAAAAGAATGTGCAATGCCCCCGTGTAATCATAGAATCTTCTGTCCACTAAGTGCATTAAAGCAAATTTTAAAAAATGAATTTAGGGATTCCATTAAACAATCCACACGTTGTTATTTCACCTGAATGCAAACCACCAACTTTTGTTTTCCTTGCTATTTAAGCTGATTACAATGAGCCTGCCCAAATGAAAATTCATTGTTTCTTTCCTTATGAGAAACTGATTTTTTTTTTCCGGGACAAAGTGTTGAGCTCTCGTCATTAAATATTCATGTTGATGTCCACTTGCACAGAAGCAAATATAAATCTTCATTTTTTCTTTCCGTGCTAACATCTGCTCAAAACACAATATTTTACTGTCTCTTCATTTAGGAAGAAAAACACTATCTGGTATTATCTGCATCTCTTTATGCTAATGAAACATTGCTCTGCTCATCTCCATAAACCGTATGATAAAGTATAAAAAAGTGAAGGGGAAACAAATGGACAACCAGCACTGCTTTAAGTTAAACCAATCAACCTTAAAACATTCAAAATAGGTCTCATCCACCAGTTCATTTATCGTTCATAGAAACACAATGAAAATATTTCAGTGCCTCGATGAAAAAGATTAAAAAACCTCTCGCAAATCGCAGAAACGTGGTAAACTGCTAAATTCTACTGATTTATAATGACAACATCACTGCATTAAGCAAAACTGCTCTGCACACGGGGACCCTTTCAAAACTCCTTTATTAGCAGAACTGGGCTCTGCCAGTGAACAAAAGCAATGGTGCAACGAGCATAAATCATTAATACTGTACCGCACGATAGCTGAATTTGCTGCGTTAGCTTTAAAGCTTCCTGCACTACAGGGATTTCTGGAATGGAATTGGCTGCTATGAAGAGTACTTCATCATTCATTGCACTTGACGCTTCCTGAGCCTGTGTGCTCTATTTTTTTTTTAATTCTTGCTTTTGCTTTGGCAGCACAAATTAATTCCACGAATCTTTAGAGAAAGTCATTAGTTGATGCATTTGGTGTCGGGTATCTGATGGGTGAATTTGCTCACAGCAACGATATTTTATTTCAGGCTTTTTTATTCCACATTAAACCAGTAATTTATGGTTCTTATTTTACTGCATACATCCTCTGACATCTTTCATGAATCTTGTAGATTTGAAAAAATACTTAGCTCTTTAAATTCTGAAGCTCTTTGTAACCTAGCAACACATTTTATATATCCTATTATGTTAACTATACATTATTAAAATAACATGGAAAAATGATAGGATAGAAAATATCGTATTAAACAAAATATTTTTATGTTTAGCGATTGATGCATGATTGAGAATGTAAAATACGAAGGGTGTATTGTGACTATTCAGGTGCAAGGCTGGTACCTCCCTAATTTGCATTTCATAATTTACTAAGGTCAACTTAAAATATTATATTTATAAAATTTACTGCGACAAGTAGAATTTATCCATGGTGTATGTAGGTTTTCCATAAAGCTGAGCTACTGAATTATATTAACTGCTGTAGGAACATCTACCTCAGTAGACAAGGATGCGCAATGATTACCATTTTGACACAGGTATTACAAAAAAAAATAATCGATGGAAAAGACAAATTTTCACACTTACAAGTAAAACAAGTTATTTTAGAGTGAAAGTTCCGTGCCAAAAACTCTCAATTCCACTGTAAAGCAAGGGAAAAGCAACAAACCTTCACGTTTTAATCTCACAAGAAGGATAAAAAAAATTCTATTTCTCTACACAGCAAATTAACCCAGCTAGTACTTAAGCAGCCATCCTGCATAATAAAGATCATGAGAATGAGACTAAAATGCATGCAGAAGTCACTCCGCATTAGATGATAATGACATTCTGAACTGAAATAAATGAAGCCCCCGCAGTGCCTCTCCGTCAGTTTGTAAAAAGTAAATAACTTCCCTTCTGACATGAGAAGACTGATCATTTTTTCTCTCTGCTCCTACCACACAACATTAATTGAGCTACACAGCCATCTTCTGACCAGCAGCACAGAATTCAAACACGAGTGAAGGAAACCTTGGGAGAAAATCACAGCCAGCACAAATGCCATCAGCAATGAGACAAAAGTTTTCAAGAGCATTGAAAAGGCATATTGATAAAAATGGCAAATTCTGGACATAGGCAGCAGCTCAACCAAAATCTAGTGCAATGCTAATGTTTCAGTTATTGAAATCTTTGTTCGAATAGGGGCCCGGATATTATAAGAAGTGGCAAACACAGCTGGATTGCCATTTCACTCATTTTTGTTTCATGTTCGTACTGAGCTCCACAGTTCCTGCCAGGAATTTTCATCCTACCTCCTTCAGAAACGCAGAACGTAGCTGAAATCAACACCGTTCCCATGCGATGCACGGCAAGTCAAACAATGCCCCTTTTTTACAGCAGTCAGTCCTGAGATATAAAAGTCCAGTGTACAGATAGCCACTTTTGCAGCTGCCATGAGGTCAGGGTGACAATTGGTTCAGGAGTTAGGGTGACAGATGGATAGGGTGTCAGCCAAGTCGGCTTCAAGGTAAATGTTAGAGTGCCTAAGGCTAGGTGTGTCGTGGGGGGATTGATTGGGGGCCACAGAGGGGGGTGGGGTGAGGGGTTAGGGAGTAAAGCAAGGTCCCAAAATGCCAGGCCAGCGTAGGGGAGATTGTTGCTGGATCCTGGGAGCTCAGGTTGATGGGGAATCCTGTTGATTTGAGAAGATCTGGTCACTGGGTGGTAGTTGTCAGGGGCTCATGGGTATAAAGGCTTGTGGGAGGTGGTTAGGATGGTGTGTTCAGCATCAGCATAACAGTTAGCCAAGGGTTTTAATTGCTTAATATTTGCTGTAACTTCATGGAGCCCTCTGAATTCTCCAATGTTGCCTTTTTTTTTGCAAAGCTCCCAGACACAGGGGTATTGCCCAAGTGAATCTTCAATTTCAAGGCCAATTCCCATGTAGTCCACGGTATTTGGGATTCTGCAGGGTCCCACTGTGGAACTCCAGTCTGCAGTCCAGAAATGACTCTCTGGTCACCTGAAAACCTGGAGTGTCCTGACAAATAATCTACACCACAACATTAGCCTATATTTTCTTTCTTCAAATGGTGATTTTCAGTTTTATTCCAGATTCCCAGCATTGTTTATGCACAGTTCCAGCACATTCATTCTTCTCTGCTGGAGGTACAATACATTGATATACTTTTCTATTTACTCATTTTCCTCCCTGCATTTTTAAAGTCACCTGAGTGAATTTAACTCCAAGTGTGTTTTAACTGGTGCAGAAATGCTTGTTATCTCCTAAAATTACATCCTGGATATTTCAGTATTGGGAAATCCAACAGATACTTTTTACAAATAACTATTGCTTGTAAATATTACATTCCTCAGGCACAAAAGTGTCTGGGTTAATATTTAGCTATTAGTTTTCAATGGAGCAGCATGATTCCAGTAGATTGTCATGCTTCAAGTGTTCCAAGGTAAGAGAGAGTGTGAGAACTTTAAAGCCTCAGGTCATATGCTACGATACAGCAACCATATCTTTTAAAGGTATACAGATCATGATACAGATGCAAAAGCAGAAAAGTGACTGATGTATTATCAGGTCTTCCACAACTCCCGACTCCTGAGGTGAGGAGTTGAACAGAAAGCTCAGTAGAATGATGGGTGATGATTGTGCTCCTGAACTAATGCCAGGAAGTGTGCATGTCCCAGGTTTACCCACCTTCCAATTATTTCTGCTTCTTTCTGTATAAACTCCTCCAAAATTTAAGTCAGGTGGAGATGGGGAGGCAGCAGCATTTTTGGTATGTCACCATTATTCTAAACCCATGACCAACAGATGAGAAGATCCAACTATCATTTAAACATTATTACATTAAACATTATTACATTTTTCATGGCTTTCAATGTAGTTTACACATCAGTTTTTTTTTAAAAACATTATTGGAAAAGAGTCAATGTCAGTAAAAAGGGAATCATGCAGAGTAGTTTTCATTGTGAAACAAAGTCCTCACACAATGATTTGTCTACCATCATATCTCTTGTCTACTATCATTAGCACATGCTAAAGAACTGGACCCGACAAATATCATATACATTTCACCTTTCACGAAAAAGATTTATGGTAGTGAGAAATTTCAACACAATTTTGGAGCTGCAGACAATCATAGTTGCTGCAGTCTATATAGTGTCTGAATATGGCATGGTGGCTCAGTGGTTAATACTACTGCCTCACAGCGCAAGGATCTAGGTTCAATTCCAACCTCGGGTGTCTGTCTGTATGTACAGCATGTCCTCCCTATGTCTGTGGGGGTTTGGTTGGGTGCTCCAGTTTCCTCCTCCAGGCCATGTTAAATTGCCTGTACTGTTCAGACACGTGCTGTCTAGGTAGATTAACTGCAGTGAATGAAAAGGGTAGGATACTCTTTTGAGCATCAGTGCACACTCGATGGGCTGAGCTGCCGCTATCTTCACTGTAGGCATTCTGTGAGTACACTAGCAAAGTGATAGTATTCCTGAGGCTTGAAAATGAGAGTTTAAGTTTAACAACCGCAACTTGGGAACTTAAACTCAATTAATAAATGCATTTGGAACAAAAAGCTAATATCAGAAATGATGATCATGAAACTTCTCAATCGCTGTTCAGGTTAATAAAATCTGGTTCACGAATGACCTTTATGGATGGAAACTTCCATTCCTACCTGATCTGACCTACATGTGACTTCAGATGTACAGCAATGTGACCGATTTTCAAGTGGTCTTCAAAATGGCCGAACAAGTTGGAAAGGCTCAAGCAATAAACCCTAACTTTCTGGCAATGCCAAGATCCTGGGAATATTAAACAGAGCTGGGATTTTGAGTTGCAAACTTAGTTTGTACCTATTTCTATATTTATTGGTCCAGATATTCTGGTCAACAGATCAAAGAGCAGATGTATGACCTGATACATGCTTTGGGATCTTGCAAAAAATCCAACCTGTTGACCTTCATGGGAATTAAACAAGACGTTTGAATTTACAAAAGAGAATTTCCCTACTCCCTGACTCACTGGGCAAAAGTCTTCAAATCAGAGACTTTAGACAGTTCCATGGCGCTTAACCAAGAAATATAGAAAAATCTGAATCTGCTCCTAAGTAACTACAGAATTGAGCCACCCACAATCATCTGACTCCTCTGATAACCTCGCAACTCAACTCCTTCCCTGGCAACCTAATTACCCCTGCAAAAATATCTGACTAGCCCTTACGCCCAACTACTCTTCCGAATCAGACTTGATGACTTAAAACTACCCCACCCTAGCATGACCTAACGACCACTCATCATCTAACTTCTGTTCTCCCTCCAATCCATATGACTACCTCCCAACATCCAGTTACTTCCTAACCCAACTAGCTCTAACCAACAATACCTCCTCTTTTTTTTCTCCACTTACGCATCTGCCAGTCTACCCACTGTGGATTTGTTGGGCCAAAGTGCCTGTTTCTATACTGTAGGGAATCTAATCTAATCTAATAGAATCTTACCACAGACATATACTTCAATCTCACATCATTCATTTCATCATCCATTAACCCATTCATTAATACCCATACTGAACATTCAAACTTACCCTCCAGCAGCTACTGCTGTAAAAAGCAAATGCTTGCACATCTCTCCCAAGTCCCCAACCACTAACCCAATGCTGCAGCATTCAGACTGTTCCCTTGAATAGACGCTGCACTCTGCCTTTCCGAAGAAGCTGCACACACAAAACCCAGCAGGAAATGCAGAATAGCATTGGGACAAGTGAAAGTTCAAGTGGAGAAGCAATCCAATAACTTGCCACAACATATCACATTAATTGGATAGCCATAAATCAAAACCACCGAAGGAAGAAACTGGTCATTGCCACAGTACAATCTGGGATATTGGAAGTCAGACTGTGGGAGCAGGCTGTTCAGCCCAGAGTCCACACCAACCCTCCAAAGACCCACCCAGACCCATCCCATCCCTGTAATCCTGCAATTCCCATCATTCATCCACCTAACCTACACATCCCTGTATACAATGGATCAATTTAGCATGGCCATTCCACATAACCTGCATATCTTTAGACTGTGGGAGAAAACAGGAGCACACAGAGACACCCAGCACAGACACAGGGAGAATGTGCAAACTCCACAGAGACAGACACCCAAGGATGGAATCAAACCCAGGTCCCTGGTACTATGAAGCAACCACTGCTAACCACTGAGCCTCTACCATCCTACTTTACATCGCATCCAATTTTCACTTCCATATCTCTTTAACAAGGATCCAATAAGTCTTGAAATCAAATTAAAGTTGAATTTCTTTTGGTCAGAGAAGTTTATTCATTATTTGCAAGTTTCCATCACCATTTGAGTAAGAAATGAAAAGTGAGTGCCTTTCTTTCTGTTCTTCTGTTTCTAGCATTTTTATAAAATCATGTTAGATGTATGTTTGATTCAAAACCATTCAGATAGTAGCACCAAACTTTTGGGGATTTCTGCAGGAGGCTACTGGAACCTGATAAAAGTAATGGAGAATTAGCAGGTAACTGTCATATCCAAAATTTTCAGAAGTCTTATTTGAGACAAAAACCTCTATCCAATTTCCACTAGCAAAGCTGACTCTCAAAGTCCAAGTCCTTGATCCTGGCCATCAAATGGATTGCAATATTGCCAATAGCTGCCTGTAAATTCAGTAACCCGAGGTATGCCAGCCTTTATGAGGCTCCAGAGCATTTCCATTAGCCCAGGCAGGTAGGCTGGAACCTTAGTGAGGAAGAGGCAGCAGGGAGCAGCGGGCTTGGATGCCAGGGCCACCATCACTCAACCTTCTACCCCACCCCCCAGTAATATAGACAAGCAGGCTGTATAGCTTCAAACACATTGAACAGGCCTGAAGTGGTTTTGATTTTTGCCAATGTTTCCTTATGAAAAAGTGATGCACAGCCTTAATATGGACTTCAGTAAGATGTTCAACAAGGTTCCCCATGGGAGACTGGTTAGCAAGGTTAGATCTCATGGAATACAGGGAGAACTAGCCATTTGGATACAGAACTGGCTCAAAGGTAGAAGACAGAGGGTGGTGGTGGAGGGTTATTTTTCAGACTGGAGGCCTGTAACCAATGGAGTGCCACAAGGATCGATGCTGGGTCCCCTACTTTTTGTCATTTACATAAATGATTTGGATGTGAGCATAAGAGGTGCAGTTAGTAAGTTTGCAGATGACACCAAAATTGGAGGTGTAGTGGACAGCGAAGAGGGTTACCTCAGATTACAACAAGATCTTGACTAGATGAGCCAATGGGCTGAGGAGTAGCAGATGGAGCTTAATTCAGATAAATGCGAGGTGCTGCATTTTGGGAAAGCAAATCTTAGCAGGACTTATACACTTAATGGTAAGGTCCTAGGGAGTGTTGCTGAACAAAGAGACCTTGGAGTGTAGGTTCATAGCTCCTTGAAAGTGGAGTTGCAAGTAGATAGGATAGTGAAGAAGGCGTTTGGTATGCTTTCCTTTATTGGTCAGAGTATTGAGTACAGGAGTTGGGAGGTCATGTTGCGGCTGTACAGGACGTTAGTTAGGCCACTGTTGGAGTAGTGTGTGCAATTCTGGTCTCCTTCCTATCGGAAAGATGTTGTGAAACTTGAAAGGGTTCAGAAAACATTTATAAGGATGTTGCCAGAGTTGGAGCATTTGAGCTATAAGGAGAAGCTGAACAGGCTGGGTCTGTTTTCCCTGGAGTGTCGGAGGCTGAGGGGTGACCTTATAGAGGTTTAATGAGTGCCAGAGGAAGTGGTGGAGGCTGGTACAATTGCAACATTTAAGAGGCATTTGGATGAGTATATGAATAGAAAGGGTTTGGAGGGATATGGGCCGGGTGCTGGCAGGTGGGACTAGATTGGGTTGGCATATCTGGTCGGAATGGACGGGTTGGACCGAAGGGTCTGTTTCCGTGCTGTACATCTCTATGACTCTATGACTCTAATCTTAATCTAACAAGTGCTGAAGGGCAGGAGAACGTGCCATGCCAGCTCAACCAATATAGTTGTCAGAAATATAATAACAGTGTTGAAAGATGAAACTTTCAAATTGAGAAGATAAGTGTGGTGATGATGAACAGTTTCAGCGTCAGCAACATGTTAGTTCAGTACCTAACTGTGTTAAATTCTTGACCGTGTTGTTGCGAGGTGTCAGCTCAGACCTTCTCGTTAGAAAAAGACGGAAAATGTAGCACTAAACTGCTCTGACACACACTGCTGCTGACACAAAAGCAACACTGGCTGCATTTGTGCAAGTTACTTACTTCTCACTCTTCTGATGAGACCAGAAAGGAACCCATAAAACACAATACATTGTGTGATACATGGTTCAAAAGTTGCATCTCAATGTATTTGTTTCATTTTCAGCAATGTGCGTCATTTAAGGTCTTGCATGACAGTCTTCAAAGTGTATTATTTTTATAGTCTGAAAAAAATAAGTTCAACTATTGAGATCAGCAAATTAATTAACTTATTGGAAGTGGTTGATGTTTCGAGGATTGTATGTAAATGTCATTTCAAATTATTTTCTGATTAGACTTCTACAGAGATGCAAGCTCAGTCATATTGGGTGTGATATTCCTCTCAATGTGATGGTGAAGAAGCTGGCGTGAAGAACAAGTAATTAGGTGAGTTGGCCCCAGAGAAATATCTGCCCTCTTTTTGCCACTTCAGCAATTAAGTAGTAGACAAGCGGGTCCATTCTTGATCTGCCACTAATTAATGCCCTGATTTGGCCTCAACTTGACTTGATTATCTGCCTACCTGGGGGGAGGAGAGTGTCTGGTTTTCCAACAGGGAAACTAGGGTGACATCCTCATCAAGTGGTAGATGAATGTAGGGTTTTCCATTTGTCCAAATCAGAGGGCAGCTGGGAAGGTGGTGAGGACCAGCTTCTTTCCTGAGGCTCCAACACCCTTGGTTATCCCCTCTCCCATGACTTCGACCCTATGAAGCCTTAAAAACACAGTCATTCACCTTCTCACAGTTACAGGCTCTCATGGATTCAATGACTTCAGCAACAGGGCTCCTGCCACTCTGCACTTTTAATACAACTTGGCACTTGATCTACAAACTGTCATTACTCAGTGCAGAGAGGTAGACACACTTGAAATGACCGTTCCCACACTCACTGCACAGATTACTAAATTTCAATTTTTTTCTGAAACAATCAATTGAAGAATCACATGCTAACACCAACAATTGCACGTGTAAATTCTGCAAATTGAAGCAACAAAGAATGTGAAAACTCCTGTTCAGCCTGACCTTTTAACTAAATTTAAAGCTAAGGGCTGGAATGAACAAGCCTGATAAAATGCTAAATGATATGCAATTACAATTGTGGATAATTTTACTCTCCAAAACAACAGAATACTAATCTGCAGATTGTGTAAACATTTCACGTTCACTTTAGTTAAAAGGGAACAAAACAAAGTATTGCTTTATCAACTGGAATAACAGCACAAAATTGGTGCTTATATCAAAATATGGAGGTGCCGGTGTTGGACTGGGGTTACAAAATTAAAAGTCACACAACATCAGGTTACTCCACAACCACCTGATGAAGGAGCAGTGCTACAAAAGCTAGTGCTTCTAAATACTCCCGTTGGACTATAACCTGGTGTTGTGATTTTTAACTTAATCAAAATAAATTGCTAATGCGAGCTACACAGATTTTCTACCGTAACCATTGTTTATCTAAGTAAATGAGTTGAGGAGACTGTTCTTGAATTTAGATGATCACTAACCTCAATAATTGCATGCTAATTCAGGGATTACATTTTCTCCCCAAAAGTACACTGAACAGTGTCTGTTGTAAGGGGAGTGCATTCAACTGAGTTATCAGACAGTCCGTCTGATTTTAAAGCATGTATATTTATTGATGCCTCAGTCAATCTAGTTTAACAAATGTGTACATAGTAAGTTAGGAACAAACAACTTTGTGCAGGAGTCCTCTGACAGAACATCAGCTCCATGATACAGGACTCTGTGCTCTGTAGTCTGTTGCCCAGAACGCAACCAAGACAAATATCAACTGAGCCTGGAGGACCATCAACTCAATGAAAGATGTTCTTTGGTCTCCCCAAGGCCTGTTGATCTTCCAGAGCAAGGAATTGCAGTTTGGCACATACCAAGTTCCAGGACTATGCGCTGAGGGATGCACTAAAGCTTGGAGCAGCTGCCACCAAGGTGCAGTGAGAAAAGACCACTGTCTGAGGTCTTCCTGCTGAAGTTAAATGGGGGTCTGTTGAGTTAATGAGACCCTCTTATTGACTTAAATGCATGTAAATATAGTCTGGTTCAAGTAAGAGATGTCTTTGGTTTGTTTGGATTGAGTCAAACTCCAATGTTTGTTTGTTTCCTTTATATGCTATTGTACAGAACCGAACTGTGTTTGTGACTCTGTTTATTATATGTGTATACAAAGAAGTATATTTTGAAATAAAAGAAAAGTCCTCCGAAAGTAAAACATAAAATTCTACCATGAGTGACACAGTAGTGTTGATTTTATATAATGAGGATCCAAATCTGTTTTTTTTTCTAAAATGGCTTATTATTCTCTGGATCACTGTTGGGCCTTGCTTCTGCACTGGCACATTCAGCTAGATCCACCATTGCTGTGCTGCTGAGTTTAAAATGGCAGATCAAGGTCCAATGACATGACAGGAGCTTTTGCATTAAAGAGGAGCACAGCAGTTTGACTTGGCTCACCTTGCCACCTTGTCCTGAAAATAGCAATTGGCTCCAGCCAGGCAGAAAGCTCCCCCCTCTCTATTTTAACTCTTCCATCTGGAGGATATAAAATCAAGATGAATGAATGGGAGCAATAGGCTGTTGGCTACACTGGAGCAACATAACTATATGCTGTCAAAACATGGGGTATTACACAACATGTTTCCCACAGGCTATTTCTAACAAGCAGACTGCAAAACAGAGAATATAACATCAAAAGGGTGGCAGTGAGGTAGTAAAAAACACAAAGCTACCTCCATTTACAACATTTAGATTTTATGAAGTTCCCATTAATCAGTATGGGTTAAGAAGTGTAAAATGACTGCCTCAATGAAGAATAGATTATCATGTTTACATCTAAACAGTACACTCTGCATTTCCTTTTCCCTGTTTTCTATATTTGCCATAGAAAAGGGCAGTGGACCAAGAAGATGTTTAATCTTGAATCTATATCACAAGATGCACACACGTAATAAGATATTGTGTCATAGGTTCATAGTATGGCTTATCCATTCAAATTGCACTGTATGAAACAACATCCAAAAAGCATGTAAGTTAAATTTCAAGCATAAAATTAAAATTGCTACAGCACCCCATTACTTCGTATCTTCAACAACTAGGTATTTTAACTCATACTTGATAGTTTACCGTTTCAGCTCAAAGGTTAAGATAATCCATTATTTCCCCATAAATTATAAATACTTTTATTTGCATTAATCATATGTTTTATGTCCAACACCTCTTCCCAATATGAAAGGACAGTTGATAAATGTAAGTCTACTTAAGCTCCATTTTGTACTTTTTCACTGGTATGCAGTTAAAGCTATTTTTATAGAAGAATGATATTGGTGGTTTCTACACCCCATAACATGACATCCTGCTTTCCAAATGTGGAGAAATAAATATCATGGGAAGCCTGAGGAGAGAATATAAAATACATCACATTCAGACGCGTTCTAAATCAATTTGATTCGATCCAACTGGCTGGAAGATTCTTATTACCTTATGACTACTGTGAATCTACTCCAAGGATCAGACAGCACGAATCAAATCCTGGTCAGTTTTAAATGCAGAATATTAATTACAGATCAATATTAATAATTTTTACACTGTGTATGAATTAAAACATCAGGTTTTGAATCTTTTAACTTGCACAGGCATTGATAAGTCAGACGTTTCCCAGAACATTTGCAGGTGCTTCCATTTTATTCAACTTTTCATTTCAAGTCTTTCAAAGTGGAGAACGGTGAAATAATGCAATAGAGAGTTGACACGTAACAGTTGTAATTTCTGTTCAATGAGTAGCCAGTGTTCGAAGGGCAGTTAGTGTAGCAAGCCAAAGTCCAGCTGCAAGATTAAATGTTCAACATTTTACCTTACAGGCAGAGAAGCAAAGTTATAACAGAATTAAAGGGAAAGGACAAAATTGGGTCATTCAAGGGGGTTCTGACCTAAGCCAAGATATATATTTATCCTTCGCCAAAGGGGAGCAAGTCTTGGGCAAGAAAATGAGAAAGAAAATCCAATAGAACACACACACCGTACAATTCAAAACAAGCAGTTGAGAAATTAACAAGGAAAGCAGAGGGGTTTTGGGTATGTTTCCCTCAGTCCTCAGCTCAATTTCTCAAGAAGGTATTCAAAAGAACCGACATGCTGTGAGAGGATCGTGCATCTCCCCAGAGTTCACAGTAATCTGGAAAACAAGGTTAACCTCATTTCAGTTAAAGAGAATACACCATTGCTTCTTATTGCAACAGCTTCCAGATTATCTGAAATATGAAGGATCGTGGTATCTCACTTAAATTATTATACATCATGATGTACTGTGCAACATAATTTCAACCGGAAGATGTGCATGGGTCCAAGAAAACATTTATATGGACACCCCAGTAAGACAAAATTGTCCTAACAACAGCATCCTTGTTACTGTTATTGAATAAATTGATATTTAGACATTCAAATGATACATCAGAACATTGCTTGACTGACTTAATGTTTAATCTACAATTTACTAAACCTTTTTGAAGTTGTTAGAATTATCAGCACCTTTTCCTTAATATACCTATCCAGTATGTTGTAAAATGCATGGGGTTTAACAGGTAACTATGAGGATTGCAAAAGGGAGGGTGCAGATGATAAAATAAGAATAAATTACTTCTGCTTAGGGCAATGTAAGCAGGTCATGCAGCATGGAGCTAGTACTTGAGACCAGGCTGGCATTAAAGTAAGAATTTGATTAGTTCTCCTCCAATTGGTGATAATAAGCAAGTTTATAACTCTCAAGATGGGTAAGAATATAATAATTGGGTTTAATGAAACCTATCCAAATACAACAAGGTGAAATCATATGGTTGCACATGCACCAGTCCTTAAACATAACATTTTTCTCATGTTGTGAAAATCTGGTCCATACCACCAGGGTAAATCATTCAATTCTAATGGGTCCAGTACTTCATCGTCTCACAACTGTAGTTCCAGAATTATTACATCCAATAGAATTTCAAAATCATCTGCTGAATTTTGTTTACAAATATGAATTATCAATCCAGGACAGGCTGGTTATTCAGCAAAATGCCTCCTTGATAACTGTGCCCTGATTACTGCATTATCATTAAATGTTAATTTCTATTCATTAAAATGAGAACAGTGACAAAGTTTAGTTCAAATAAAGTTATTGCATTCTAAATGGTGTTTCTTGCAAGAACAATTAGAATTTTGCTGTCAGAAGGTGCTTATTAATTATTTTGCATCAGCTGTCATGATAATGGTCCTCAGAAATTTCTGGGAACATCCCAGTCTGATTTTCAAAGAGATGTAGTCGAGGAAAAAAATTAGTTTCTGTCTACACATCTTCAGCTCAACTTTTTTTCTTAATTCCCCATTGCAGTGCTGCACCAACAAAGCAACATGACTATCCTTAGGTTTAGATTAGAAAGATATTTACATATTTCTCTGAATCCTGCCAGTATTAACAGATTCTCTAAATCAAAAAAGTCAGGATATTTCCTTCTAGCAGCCAGCTAATTTCTATTCTGCATGTGTAGTATTTTATGAAAGGAACAGGATCAAAACTCAATGAGATCTCCCCACAGCTGGAGATTGTGACAGCACAGAGACCAAAGACAGAGGCTCCAAATACCCCATTGCAGCACAGGCATTAAATATGCTATTTTTCCTAATTAAATTCATTGGGCTTCAGTCCTGACAGGGAAGGAGGGGAAGTGAAATGTGAAAAAGTCAATTGTTCTGAATTGCATACAATCGTCATTAAATGACTGATGTGGGCAGAAATTGACAGATTTCCTCCTGAGAACTGGTATTAAACACCTGAATCTAAAACTGATGGCGTTGCGACCTACAGAGCATCTGGATATCATTGATGATCTTTCAAGGAAGAATGTGCACAGAGACAAATTCAAAACGGTCTCATTTTATTTTCCATGCAGCCAACGCCAGAAAATCAAGGAAACTAAGATGAATTATCCTGACTGCAAGAGTCTTGTGTACTATTGAAAACTATTTCTTCTCAGGAGAATGAAAAGGAACATAGAATTGGGCTTTCGGTTTAATTTAAAAATCCCACTTATTATGCATTTTTACAGTAAGCAGGAGGATAAATGAGCTTTTAGGCCATAAGTTGTAATTTACATATCTCTAAATTACAGCAAATAACAATTTTGCCTGAATCACTTTTTTATATGTGCTCCTCTGTATCTTTATCACTTTTCCACTTTTGAAATGTATTTATCACAAGAAATAAGGATAGTGCAGTTTGATTTTGATATTTTAATAAAGGATAATTCATTTCAACAGCAGAGTACTGCTTTCTTCAAAGTATTCAATTTTTTTTTTAAAACACCGTAATATTTTTCACCTGACACAAAGCAGTAACCAAGCCAATGCAAAATCAAAATTTACAACCATTAATCTATTCGCAAGGTAAAACTGGGGAGATAGTTCCTTTTTGAATTCTTTGTGCTGACGCGTAACCTTCAAAATTAAATAAGCAAAGATTTGCTCACAAGGCACTGGAATTCACTTCTAGTTTGATGCATTTTATATACTTAAAGAGAATACAACTTTCGGATTATATCTATCAGCCTTTGGATAAGTATACAGCCCCAGCTTGTAGGAGAAACAGGTGGCAGGTGAGCAGTAGTAATGTAGGCTTCTGTCAGTCATGCAAGTCTAACAATGGCTGCATGTTTTCACATGAAAATGTTACAAATTAACACAAGGAAGTAAAATTGTGCAACAATAAAAAGGTGGAAACAAACATTTTTTGCCAGAATTTTGGCAGCAGCATACTGAAGCATCAGATACCTTCCGCTGTAGTTGTGTAATGAAAGGAAAACAAAAGTGCATATTCCAAAATCAAAGCATTGGAATTCGAAGAAGAATGCAAGAGTAGAACTTGACTTTGTGCACAAGTGTAAATTGGGAGTTAACAAGTCAGCAGCCTATTTTAATTTTCACACACAAAGTCCAAGGTCATCCCTAGGAGTCTAAAACCTGGCCATGATTGGATGTTCATTTTTGACCACTCTCAATGGGTGCCTTTTCTTTTGAGATGTCAGCTGCACTGCTGTGTGAAGTATATTGCAGTAGCTGAAACCTTCATCTCAATGAGCGAGAACAGCAGCAATCTTGCCCTGTAGGGGCATCCCTATTCATGAACCGTACTGATGGGAGCTGTGGAGAAGCCTGCAGAGAGTATCCTCTTCACTTACTGTGCAAACAGTCAGAAGGGGGAAGTCCAAACAAGTAACAAAAAGCAAGAGTGAAGAATTACATTCCTGATAATGGGTTACAACTGTTATCTAAATCAATGGGTTGTGTGATGCCAGGAACTGAGTTTTAAAATTATTTTGGACTTTAAAATTCAACCTTGGTATTGGGCATTTTTGGAGGGGTTTTGAAATGTGCATTGGTATTTTTAAAATATGAACAAGTTTATATTTTAATGATTCCAATCACATTTCAACTCCATATGGACTGCTGAGCTAGAGAATGGATTGATGGAAAATAAGAAGCAATGGTTTCTGAAGCCTAACATATTTGCAAAAGGTGAGTGCACACAAACTTGGTTTTATGATGATTGTTGGTGAGGAATAATTCTCAGCAACATTTAATACCTTACATATAGTGTGAAAATAAATAAAATAATAAAGCAACCTTTATTCTGTTTAAAACGTGACTTGTAGTTGCATACAGTTTCCAACTCCCAGTGTTATTCTTTGGAAATTATTATTTCTTGACTACATGAAATAAATTGCTTCTCAGTTTGGGACATTCAGAAAATGTCATTATTGCTCAAAGATGAGTTTGTCTGGAAAAGTTGATATCACCACAAGAAAGGTAAACCTCCCTTTGTTTAAAACCAGTACTATTTTACAAAGTATCCTTTCGATACTAATTTGCAACTTTAATAGTTCTGCCATTGGAATACAAATAGTCAGATATGATGTGATTTGTTTTATCACTAAAAATTAACTATTAGTCTTTTTTCTTTCAAAGATGCCTCATTCTCATGAAAGCGACACAAACAATTGTTCGAAAAGACAGGGAACAAGATGCATTTAAACTTCTATGTAGCTCTCAATTGCGTTATACAAAAAAACTTATTCTAACAGCGAGGCCAATCAAGTAACTACTGTATAACAAAATCACCAAAAGCAGCAGAAAATAAAAATTTCAGATATCTATTGAGCATTCTATTGACACAATATGCTTAATGTAGCAAAACATTAAAACTCAAATCTTGCATAAATGATCCAGTTGACAGATTATATTATAAATTTATCTCAATCTGCACAACATTCTTTCAAAGAGGTTTATGAAATATTTTACTGTATGAAGTGCATAGAATAGATCTTCCACCATTGCTGTATCCTCCTCTTTATAAATCGACAAAAATACAATCTAGGCAAAGCAATTCCAAATCCCAAAGGGAGTAATTTTAACTGTGTGATAGCACAGAACAGGTGAAAGCAAATTCACAACTTGTTTTACATTTCTCTCAAATTTTATTTCCATCATCTTCAATTGAGAGAGATAGTAAACGGGTTGCCAGTTTGCTATTGCCAGTTTTATACTATAGCACAAAGTCAAGATTGCCCAGGGTGTTCACATTTTCCTCAGTGCTAGAGTGACTTTTCCATTAAATAAATGCTGGTGACAAAACATTCTCTGTTTCTCCTGCCCAGATACATGTACGATTTCACCACGTATGTTCATACATAAAGCAATATGCCCAGACTGGAAAACGGCATTAATAGTACTCGAATTACTGCAACAAAATGAAAACATCTTCTCGTAAGGAATTAAAACAGATATTTCAATCACTCCTTTCAGCATTTGTTGTGCACAGAATCACAGCATGCATCCTCATTATTTAAAGTTTTTAAAAGTTTATGATTATGAAACAAGCTTTTCGAAGATTTTCTTCTAAACTAGATGAACAAACTAAGTCAACAATTACAAAATAATCCTTGGGTGTAATAGAGAATTAGCACCTACTTGCAAACCTAGAAGACTTTAAGTGAAAATGTCTGCAAATGATTTGGATTTTATAGTGCCTACTTTGAGCACTGGCTTTACTTGCAAATTTATTCTTTGTGTAAATACTTCATAAGACAAAGTATGTGTATCATGGTAAGAAGAAGATATCAAAACAATCGTGTCACAATAGCGTAGAAGCTCCCAAACACCAACATTAGTAGAATACAATGTTTCACATTTATAGAAGCACATACAAACAAGATGTGAAATTATTTTTTTCCATTTTTGATAGTTATTTTAATCTAAATAAATGGAGGCTAAAGCAGTCTTTTGTATTTGAGCAAAAGTATAGCAAACTATGAAAATGAATCTGAGCTGTCTTTTCCAATTTAAATGACTGATTAATCAAGTTATTTTACCACAACAGTAATTATAAAGTGATACAACACTTGACATGTTCATCATAGATTACAATTCACTAAGTTGGAGATGCTGCTAATTGGTAAACTCACTACAGGTTCACTTTGAAAAAAACTGAATGGTTTCAAACATTATCTTCGCTTCTACAAAGAGGCTAGTTCAATTTCTGTTTCAACAGCATTCAGAAATGAGCAAGAATGATACATACATTTTGTTAATTCAGTCCATGCTGGAGAATGAAATGATACATGCTTCACAAATCATGTCATGCTTAAACACATGGTACTGAAAGATACCGTGCTGGCAAACAGCATTACAGCTGTGGCAGAGGTCAAGCCAATGAGCCAGCAAGTCAAAGCATTGAGGTGGATGAGAGCAGGGCAAAGAAACACAGCAGATCCAATAAAGAGAATTTTTTTTGCTTAGGAACTGTCAAACAAAGTGATGGTGCCACACTAAGGTGCTGAAGGTAACATTAAACAAATGTGGACTAGTAGGAGGTTAGCATATGAAAACAACCACAGAAGCAACTAAGACAGACAAAGTGAAAAAGTCAGATTCTTTGTCTTCCCTCTATTGAACTCTCGTTAATATTTTGTCATTTATGCAGCTGGTTTTAATGGAAGTATGCATTTTTTAAAATCATAGTTATTGAATTAGAGACTGACGTCACGTTTTCTCAGTTTTATGACACTTTTTTCTCCTGTTACCCCAAATATGAGCACTGACCTATGCCCCCTCATCCCCTTGCTCTGCAATCTTGAACTTTCATATGCAAATCATCACTTTATGAGGTTGAGTGACCTACGGTAAGTCAAATCAATCAACAACCATGACCATTCGGACCATTTCAAACAACTAATATATTTTGCTATACACGCAAAGATTCATTTATTTATTAGAAATACCAGTGTAGACTTGTATACATTCACACATTTCAACAACTTTTCTTGATTACTTAGATTTTTAATCCAATTTATTTTTTCCACCTGCAAAATATGTAATTTTGTTTTAACAGAACTATGCAATACAAAATGCTCTATTTTACTCGATTTTTAAATTAGTTTTATGAAATTCCAATTTCAACTACCTGATTACTAATTAGTTAAAGACCCTAGTTAACTATTTTACTCAAAATTTGCCATAGTGAAAGAAAAACATCTAAATGAGCAGCATTTGATTTTCAACAATCTCTATTTTAAATTTGGTACAAAAATTAGACAAGTAACATTTCCTCAAAAAATGTAAAAATATTTTCTACACTGCTTTTTAATGGTCATATAGAAAAGTTAGTGGTCAGAGGCTCTTTTTTTGTCTGTTGACTGCTTGAAGAATGGCAATACATGTGTTGAAAACATAAAGAATAAAAATAGTAATTGTGCAATAAATCTTCCCAACAAACATTGAACTTATACATAATAATGTGCATATTATTTTAATTATTAAATGAATGGCATGAAATTATGTCACAATAGCAGGTTGTATAAATACAGCAACAGTTATTGATATCATAAATAGGACATCCAAAGCCCCAGATCTGCCACACCACAGAATTTTGCAAATTAAAGCATGCATATATGAACTTTGACTGCTGACAATATACAGTTTCCATCTAATAGAAAGGAATTTCAGTCTTATATGTCTGAAGCTATCAAATTCAATACAAGACTTTCATTTCCCTTCAATAAAGTCCAGAATTTTTGCAACCATACAATATATGGAAACCGCTTTTGAATTGAAAATTGCCTGAATGAATTGTGCAAAAGGCCGTACATTCAATAGTCTTCGACAACAGTGCAGCAAAAAAAAAGTTGCAAGGTTATAATGGATCAGGAATTTAAACAATCTCCCATCTAACAGATACCTCAGGATTTGATTGGTGATAGATCATTCTTCTGACTGTTTCAAGAAACTCATGTGGTAGCAACCACCTCAGAGGCAAAATTTAATAAACCTTTCCAAAGAATTTGTGCTAAAAACAAATTGCACGTAAATTTTTACATACCTGAGAAACAGTATGCAGTACTAGGTATCTTTTTTCCCCCATTAAGCATCACTGTTTTCATCAAACTTTGGCAAAATAACAGGGCTAAGACTGTGAATTATTACTGCAGAGAATAGAAATTCTCCTTACCTGCTGTAGGTACATGAAAGTCAAGGCACAGGAGAGCTGGGGACACATGCCTACATTGGGCAAAGCGACACAGGTTGCACCCGTCAGAGGATGCTGCATTCTGTTACTCTGGGGTCTGGAAAGAACCAGCGAGGGGGCTTGCATGCACACACGCTTCTCTTGTATCTTCTTTCAGGACCAATTCACAGGCAGCCTTGTGCCAAGTTGCATTGAAATAAGGAAGCTTTCTCTCTCTCTCTCTCTCTCTTTTATTTTGTGAAGCAGTGCAGCATACAAAAGACCCAGCCGTCAACCCACCAGGCCTGTGAAGACAGTTTTAAAAAAAAATCTGCACAGAGCTAAACTCAGGTTCCTGCCTGGCGATGAACATGTGCAACTCTTCTAATGACAGAGTGAGGGAAGACTCGTCACACAGCATTAGTTGCTGACTAGTGGAGAGCGTCTGATTCACTGGGGCTCAGTCGGCTGGTGCTGATGTTGCATGGTTCTCATTTGTCAAATGGGTCTTAGGGCAGAGTCTTTTCACACTCTCCCCTTGCACTGAAACTCAAATACTGCATTTTAAAAATCCCAAGAGAGGCCCGGCTGAATCGTGTATGGCTGGAAGATTTTGGCAATTAATGTCACTATCCAGCTGAGACCATGCTGCCAGCTTGATGTAATCACTTAAATGCGGAATTAACCTGCATTAAACAATGGGAAAAAAATGGGCGAGGGGTGGGAATATCCCAACGCGAGAGACACAGGAGCAGAAAGCATCCAGCCACTCAATTCGTTCTATGTCAAATAATTTCAGCAAAACCTCGTCATAAATCATCAAGCAAATCATTTTTGATTACGGGAATTAACACTTAATCCACTTACAAGAAGGTCTGTTCAGGAAGTGACAACTGTTTTCCAATTCTGTCACAAGGTTGATAAACTGAGCGCTGCGCTTGGAAATTAACAAACTTTTCATCATGCAAAAACAATGTGAAACTAAGGCGTCCCTCTCTCTCTCTCTCTCCACCGACAGAAATATGCCGCGTCTTCCTGCTTTGCCTCCACTGCATCAGGCTTTGCTATGCAAAACTCGGTGCATGACATCTCTTTTCTCCAATGAAACATGATAAATAATAAATAATGTTCTAATTTGACCCAATCAAGTGCGATGCAACGGCAGACAACAAAAAAAAACACAGAAAGGTGAATAAAATTAGTCACATCTAAGGAAAGATATTTTTGAAGTGCAGGTAGAGCTACAGAATGCTCTGTGTCCAGAAACAACGCTTTGTAAAATATATTTCCCTTTCAGATCAAAGTGTACCCTGCCAGTTGTGATTTCTTGACAAAAATGCCTATCGCCATTTCATGACTTTATTATTGCTTTTGGTCTATAGTAGCTCTTTGCAGTAGATTAAGAGATTATGAAGGCTTGCATTAACCTCAGGCAATAAAGAATTGCTAATTTTCTGTTTCTATTAAGCAGTGTGGTACTTCCAAAGAATTCACCAGCATTTAATACCAAATGTCTAGTGACTTGACTTCAACCATCAACTCCCTCCGTATTATTTCACTGCTCTTTATGAAAAGGTTACCAGATTTCATTTCATTCGTGGAGTACTATTCATTAAAACTAGCATTTATAAATAGAGTAGCTTGATATCAGACATTCCTCTTTGTACATCTTTGTCACAGCCCCCTCCCAACCCTCAACTTGGGCCCTTTCTTTCGCAGCTAGGATTAGTGGATTGTTTATTGATGAATAGAAGAAGTATAGATTTTGTTTTCAAAAAGTGCCCAGGCAAATGTTGCTGCTGTTGGGAATCAGTAAATGATGTGGCATTTCTCTTCAGCATCTTTTGCTTATATTTGCTTTCTGTTTGCTGCCTATAAAACAATAGCCACTATGCTTTATAATTTGAGCTTTTTCTCGTGCAATATGCTACAATACAAATAAAAATATTTTTATTCAGGAAATGCACTGCTTAGGGAACACACTTCACTTGGTGCCTGTGCAGTTCATGCAGTACCAGCAACATATATCTAAACAGTACTGTAGATTTTGCAAACATGATCTGTTTGGCATAAACAAATTACTTATTTCCATACAATTTTCGTACAACACAACTCATGATTACAGCACTTATGAAAATCACAAGAGTTGTGTCCATAATTATATTTGGATTTTTGTTGTATGTTCATATTAAAGTGGGAGGCTGGATGAGTTTTTTGAATGTTGACTCCTTTATTGATGTTGCAATATTTATTACTGAGAAATTGGGAGGAATATGTTTCACGTTTGTTCTAGGTATGGTGCAAGAAGTATATTGCATATTGCAGTGATACTGAATCTGAAAGAGTTGATCAGAGTATAGGATATGGGCGATGGCCTACTGAAATTGTTTTTTTAAGTTTATAAAGGTTTCAGGAGGTTTGTCAGGTTTCAGTTTGAATTCGTAGCAAAGAACAGAACTATCTCAGAAGCTACTTTTCAGACACTGGAAAGACTTCGTGGAAAGGTCTATCTAATTAGTCCCACTTCCCCAGCTCATTCCGACATGCAGCATATGGCATGTATGTGACAACTTTGAAGCAAAAGGCACTGACTTTGAAATATCAGAGAAATATCTAAAAGATGAACAATTGAGGAGCTAAAAATAAGACAGGAACCCAAAATTCAAGTCCTCATACTATTCCAATATGAGTTTTACCACACTATTACAATAAATGTTTACTCAAGCATGAATAAACTCATGCTATTTCAATATAAATATACCCACACTATTCTCAAGAGTACACCATTCCAATGTCTACTTAACCCACTCCAATATCACTGCACTAGCATGTTTCCCATATCGGTGAATCCACACTATTCTGATATGAGTGTACTAACAGCATTCCAATTTGAATGTACCCTCACTATTTACATATGAATAAATTCATATTGTTCTATTATTATTTCCATGTTTGACGAGCGGCTTGAATCATTTCAGGGTAAATTGAGGACCAAAGTTCAGGGGGATAATAATAATTTTTCTGAAAATGCCAATTTTAATCCCATTTCGTATGTTGCCTCTGGTAAAAGACATTACTCTGGGGCTACAAAAGATTTAATTGGGAGGGGGTGGGGGAACAGCTGGAAGTTCTGACTCATGTGAGAAACAATGACATGGAAAGGAAAGGGTTGATGTTCTGCAATCAAGAGTTTCAGGAGCTTGGAATGAAGTTGAAAAAGGAAGACTTCAAATACAGTTGGCTCTGGATTTGTCTCAGTTACCCCTTAATAAAGAATTGCAGGTGAAACAGTTTAATTTCTGTCTAATGATATAATACAAGGTAGAGGACTTCAAATTCCTGGGCCAGAACTATCACCAGTCATCTCTCAATTTGGAGAGCAGATCTATGGTCCTCTAGAACTATATTGAGCACCCTAAAACCTGTCCTCTATCAACAAGGCACACTCATCATGATTATAATGGCAAACTCTCCACATCATTGGATGAATGAAGCTCCAAGAAGATCAATATCAACTAGTGCAGAGCAGCCCACTAAGTCAGCACCCAACTGCCTACATAAACATTCAGTCTCTTCATGTGTGCCATCTACAACTCCATAGCCATTGTATTCAAATGTTTATCACTCACAAGAACAAAGGCAGCAAGCACATGGGAATGTTATCAACTCAAGGAACCTTCCAAATCACAAACCTTTGCACTCCAAATTCTATTGCATTCCTTCACTGTTACAGAATCAAAATTCTATCTAATGTACATTGGGAGTACCTTCACAACAGGGAGTGCAGATTCAAGAAGATGCCTCACATTGCCTTTGTGAAGGCAGTAAGAGAAGGCCAATACATATTGGCTTTGTCAGTGAAAAAAATATTCTAATGTCAGTGTGCTTACATTATCAAAATGCAACACCCACAATAGCCCAAAGTGTTCAGAAAAACTACTCCAATATGAGTATACTCAAACCAGTCGAATGCAGGTGCAATTAAACTATTTCAGCATAAGTGCACCCCAAGTTAATTGTAGAAACACTAATTTAAGTCATCACACTATTCCAGCATGGAATTTACCTCAAACTGTTATGAAGGGGTCTACTTGAGCTATTCCAATATGAGTGTATCCACAGTGTTCCAATACAGATTTATTCATACTATTGAATTTGGATGTACACTCTACAGTCAGTTCTGCTATAATGCAGTAGCTCTGTTCTCATGCGATCCTGTGTTATAAGAAAATTGAATAATAGCAGCACCATTTAAACTAATGAGGCCGGAATAATATTATTATCAATACACGCTTTAAAAGTTTGCGCTGTAAAAAGTGTCTACAATTCGTCAATCGTGTTATAGCAAATTTGCATTAATGAAACATGTGTTATAGTAGAAGGACCTATATTCAAATCTAAGTGCCGTTACACTATTCCAATTTGAAGTTACATTCTTTTCCCATTCAAGTTGCACACTATTCCAATACAACAAGACTAAGACATATCCAATTGTTGTTGGAGAATTCAGTCAAAAATATTTTTTCCCTAAGTTTCAAATGCTTTTTACCTTTTAATGTTGTGCTATAAGCCTCAATCTCGAGGTCATTGACTGTGTTTCTTATTTGAATTCCCTTTTTATTGAATTGAGGTGAAATGCCTTGTGACCTGCTGAGCCATGCAACTGGAATGTGAGAAATCACGGAAGGAATATACACCTAAGACCAGATGGTGCAGTGCATCAGCTCAAGGCCCAAGGTGTACATCAAAGCATCAACAAGTTTTAAATTTATTTCAACAATAAATATCTTTATTAACTAAAGAAAAAACAGCTGGCAGACAAATGACAGCAACTGCCCCACTTTAGAACATTCTGAAAAATGGCTACGTTGCAAATGCAGACACCATTTGCAAAGTAGTTCACTGGGTTAGGATTTTTCAATTATTCTATTTTTAAAATGGAAAATAAACATTTTTGTTAGGGAATGTTTCAAAGGATTAAAGCAAATAATGTAAACTACCAGAATGCATGGCAACATAAATGGGAAAACATTTAGAAGTTTAATTTAAACAGATCTATCAAATTAAACTCCCTTTATTGAATTTAGTCAGTAAAATACTAATGCATATACACCAGCAAGGTACCAAGTTAGGTTTCTGGTATGTCTGAAGTCGCTAGTGGAACTGTATTATGATACTGCAATTAATGTCAGAACCTTGAGGTAGAGAGGGAAAAAAAATTGCCCAGAGATCCTGTTCATTATTCAATAATACCCATTGGGTGAGGATAGGATTGAGTCAACTGCCAATTGTGAATGACCATCTGTTGAGTTTCAACAGCAGGAGGAAAGTTACTATCATCCTATTGGACAACAGGGCTGCTCTTTCATTAGACAAAGATAACTGTTGGTGATTTAACTTGATGGCCAGCATAACTCAGGCAAGGGGAGAGGTTGAGAAGGAGAGTCTTTCATGGTAATGTGTGAACAATGGTCAATGAATTAATATTCCAGAGGAATTCTACCATTGTGAAATGACAGCCGACAAAAAAATTAGTATTATGATGAGGAAAGAAAATGAGTGGAAAAAATGGCAAGCAAACTGTCTTTTCAGAGTGTTATCTTTATATATTTGCAATGAACACCTTAGCAGCATCAGAAAGATAACACAATCATTAGTATTATTCAATGAAGGCACAAAATAGGTATGATAGTTTAAAATCTTAGTATTCACTGTGACTCTTTTCTCAGAATTTGGCTCTTGTGAAACTGAAGTTTATGATATCAAAGTAGAAAGAAAAGAAATATTGCAGCAATTTTTCCTCATAATGCATGTTAATTTACTGAATTGTTCTGTCATAGGTCATACACGCAGTAAACAAATTCTTCCTATACACACTTTAAAATAAATGTTATAATGCACCACTCACCATCATTACCAATTTTAAATTTTGTGTTAACAAGGATTTACATATCCACCATATGGTTAAATCCGTACAGCACTGTGGCTTTTCTCTTCAAAGGGATTGGTTCTGCTCTCAAACATCAGCAAGCAACACATAGATCAGCTTTATTCTAGCTGGTCCACAGTAAAAGATAATCTCATATTGCTCAATATAAGCGAATAATATTTTACTTTTGCATGAAAAGCAACAATCACAATGAAGCTCCTGCCAGAAATTGCTGCTGTTTCCTCACTATGATAAGGGCATGCATTTCGAAGAAGGATGTTCAACATACTAAAGTCTGTCTATGACATTGACGATTTAATCACTAAACAAAATACATCTCTGTAACATACTAGAGATAGAAAATGTTTATTACTTTCCCTATTATTGGTGATGATTGTCAAATGGTCAGGTGGGGCTTGCATGGTTTTGAATAAATTCGGGTTTTGCAGAAGAACGGGAGAATTATCCCCAGGATCCAACATTTATCCCTTAATGAATGTTATAAAAATAGATTCTTTGGTCATGAGCACATTGTTATTTGTTGGAGCCCGCTATGACAAATCATCTCCCATGGAAGGGAATCCTTCTTCCAAAACTATGCAGTGCACGATTGGGACACCCTGCATTGGAAAGATGTTGCCTCTAAAACCTGCCCACCTGCTCTTGCATCCAAGTCCCCACCAGTAACCCCCATGAACCACAGTACACACCATTTACCTGTCTCCAAGAATCCAGTGATGATCTCTAGTGAAACACTCAAAGCATTATTGGCAGTAACCACTTCTGTTTGCATAAGTGAAACGCAGGATTCCTAGTTGATCACAGCTTCATGATCTCAGAACCTCTGTAAAATCTTGCTCAATACTCTACCTGATACCTAACCAATTGTTTGCAAAGTTTTAACAAAACTTCTGTGCTTTTTATAGTCTAGGACCTGGATTTTAATTCCTGAGGCAGATGTGTAGAGTCGTTTAGCATAACCATCTTGAACAAAGCAACCTGAAGTGGCTAGATTTGTGCTCTGGATGGAAGATGTGAGTGGAGTGGTGTCCCCTTCCTCTAGAATAGTTCAGAGTTTGGTGCTGGTGAGTGCAAATATAGGCTGTTTAAACAACCTGACTCGGTGTTTCTTCTTCCCAATTGAAATACACCACTTACATCCATATCCACTCTCCTTCTAACTTATGACCCATTCATCTCCCATAGCCCCTCATATCCACCTTGTCAACTTAGCCTCTCTACTCAGACCACATGACCTCTTCTGCTGCTATGCTAACCAGGTGCCAAGTCATACCATGATCTTTGCTCACCAATCTATTGGTACACACCTTCCATGTTTACTCATCCAATATCCACAAATACAGACCTCAGCAGTTATGTTGAGATGAGATAAAATAAATTTATTTTATCAAATAATAGATTCTCATTGACAAACACCCATTTAAATCCCTTAAGTACTTAATCATATATAAAACAAACCTCATGGAATTGTCAATGAAAATATGAACTTACAGGCTCAACCACTGCAATAACAACAGTTTGTAGAATGAAATAAAAAGTAATAACATTATAAAGACAAACATCAGGCTTATGTTGGCAAGCAGTGATTTATTTTTTACTCAGACCCAGAGGGCTTGTTTGCTTATAAAATTTAAAGAACAGTGTATTCAAATAGCTTGACAATTTGACAGTTCCCCAGAACTTACCCACCTTTTATGCACAATCATGAGCAAAGGTGGAGTTTATCTGAACTCAGCACTGAGTTCAATTGGCTTTGCTAAGTTTGGGTTTTTCAATGTCCACAAATCTGAAAGCCAAATGCTGGTATTTGGGTCTAGATTAATTTAGGATATCTGGTTGGCATGGATGAGTAGGGCCGAAGGGTCTGTTTCTGTGCTGTACATCTCTATAACTTGATGTCTCCATTTTCCAATCCAATGATCCCTATTTTAGCAACTTTTTTTAGCTTGCTCTTCCCCTTCAATTATTTGCTCTTGTGTACAGTTTAAGATTGTACCAATTATTTACAATGCCTCTTATTCTTCTTTCCAGACTATAATTGCTTCAGTTGTCAGCATTAAATTTCATCGGCCATCCATAGGCCCATTACACCAATCTGTCTATCTACTACTGTGGACTGATCAGAGTGAGCAGGCATGGATGTGTAAAGGTAGTTCATAGCTAACTAACTTCATTGAAATTTCTGAAATGGTAGCAAAGATTGTAGATGAGGGAACCTCTGTAGAACTCATTTTACATGGACTTCCAGAGGTTATTTATTACGTTTCCACACAAGGGTTTGTTAACAAAAATGAAACAATATAAAACTGGACAACACCAATAATCTTAGAAGGGAGTTGGACAGTGATTTGAGTTTGTGGAAATCACCTGAGTGTGGGCAAAAAACAGTAATTTGTGTTAAGCACAGCAACATAGCATAGACATGGCGAGCCACTGTACTTCTGTACAGTAAGCTGGTGCGGTTCTAAATTCCTCCAGTGAAACCTAATCATTGATTTATAAAGAAGTAGCATAACGTTCTGTGCCATTACTCATGAAGCTAAGAATTTCAAATGGCTTTTCCATTTTGAAAATTGCCAACCACTTTATTTATCTTTATTGCATCCATTTGCTCCGCTACCTCCTGCTTCACTGGAAAATTGGCAGCATCCTTTTTGTAAAGGCAAAGGCAAAGACAAAGGTCACTACCTCAGCATGCCATCTTTGTCTGGAAAAGGATCTCTCTTTATCCCTTCTTGGCACCACCCATTCTTTTACCAGGTGATTCTTCACTGTATTAATAGCCTAGCATATAACTCTCATTTTACACTCCCTTTTTAATCTCAATTCCCTGAGACAGCCTTGTGTTCCCTTGCTTTGCTCCTCGTAGTAATGTGTGCAGTCTGTACCTTGAGTATTAGTTCTTTGAAGTCTATCCATTGCTCATTTACAGTTTAACTCAATAATTTTTGATTCCAATTCACCTGGACTGGATCACTTTACATTTCACTGACAATAAAGTTTCTCTAACTGAACAGTTTTACATTTGAGTGTTTTTAAAAAAAAATTACTCCACATCCAATCTCATTGTGATTACTGTTTCCAAATGTTCAAATTCTATATCTTTCCCTATATCCCTTGTCATCCCCTAGAAATAGGTCCAACACTTATTTATGCAATGTTTGAATAGAAACACATTGATCAAGAAATTTCTGTACAGAAATTATTCCTAATCTTTGCTTTGATTTATTACTTCTAATTTTTATCAGACTACATGAATATATTATACTAGAATAATTGAATTAATGCAGAGAAGTGATGACATTTGAGAGAAAACAAATACAATTGAAAATAATGTTGAGGTAAGTCTTGTACCTTCAGTGTTATTTCGTAGCCTACAGTATCAATCCAGCAGTTATGCTGATTCTCTTTTGTTCCCTCATTCTAGTCAAATAAAGTACAGTTTTGAACATTTTAACCAATTCCAGGGCTGTAATCATATCTTTGATCTACAATGCCAAATCTAGCTCCCTTTCACTCCTTTATTTCTTTCCTATTCCTACCGCAAACACTATAGGCAGAAATGTAAAAATTTTCACACCCACCCTTGTTCGAGTCAGATCTCCATGACTGCCATCATATTAAAATCCAAGAAGGCAATTTGTACCTAAGCTGCCCAATGTTATTCATCGCACTCTACATTTACGTACCTGCAGTGCCAACATCCTGGAGTCTCTGCTCACTCCTTGCTGAAGCAGTTCAAAAGCTAATCGCACTACCTTACTTTTCCCCATTGCCTTGTATCCTGATAATTATCCATTGTTTCCTTATAACAAACAGTAGACTTTTCCTTAGCTCCTCACTATGGCAGCTCCAACAGCTATGTGTACAAAATACATTCTCCAAACATCTTTTCTCACTCTCAATGATAATTTTAAATTGACGATTCCTAGCAATCAATTCCCAAAAGCATAGCAAATAGTCTTCCCCTATTTATTCAATCAAAACTCATCATAGCTAACAAACATCTATGAAATTCCCTCTCATTATTTACTCTTCCAGTGGAAATAGATCTAGGATCTCAAGCCTTTCCGAATAATAGAATGCACCAGCTCTTGTGAATTTATTATTCACAATTAATGATTTATATCTCCATTGCTTTAATGTCCTTTCTATTATGGGGTGCCACAGTAATCAAATTATGAGCTAAGAAATGTTTCAAATAAAAATCATCATTATCCCTGTTTTACAGTATTCCAGTACTTAGAAAGAAAGAAAAAGATGTAATTCATAACATGATTTAATGGCTCAGAACATCGCAAAGGAATGCAGCCATTTTTGGAAGTATGGACAACAAATGAGCCACTTTCCAAGCAGCGACATCCGACAAACAATGATAACTTAAGTGACAGATAACCTGTTTTCTAATTATGGACATTTGAAGATAAATATTGCTCAGGTCACTGAGAGAACTTCTCTTCCTTGATGGGATATTTCATGGCCAACTCAGGTGGCAGAAGGGAGCTTAATTGAAATGAGAAGGCATTTCTTCAGCCAGAGAATGGTGGGCCTGTGGAATTCATTGCCACGGAGCGCAGTGGAGGCCAGGATGTTGGGTGTCTTCAAAGCAGAGATTGATAAATTCTTGATCTCGCAAGGAATTAAGGGCTATGGGGAATTAAAATGCCCATCAGCCATGATTAAATGGCAGAGTGGACTCGATGGACCGAATGGCCTTGCTTCCACTCCTATGTCTTATGATTTTATGGTCTTAATTTAAAATCTTAACTGAAAGGCAGCACTTGCAACAGTGCAGCACCCTCTCACCACTGAACAGAAGGAGCTTAGATCACATGGAGTTTCTGGAGAGGCACTGGAATCTAGAACATTCAGATTCACAGCTACAAGTGCTATCACTGAACTAAGGCCAATGCATGGCTGGAATTTTTCAGAGGTGGAAAGGCCCTGTAGCTGGGTTTGGAAGCTCATAGCAATCCCACCTCAGTGGATGGTAAACAGATCAGAGTCAATTAAATGGCTCCAACCAGGGTTACTGCCATATTAAGCGCACTATCCCATTCCGAGGAATCACTGACCCAATTGGAGAGCTGGCAGCTTGACAGTGCCACTGAAAGAAATCTCGAGGTTGGCAGGAGGCCCCAGGATACAGCAGGTGGCTCAAAATATTTTTTGAGCAAACACAGTGTTGAAAGGTAAACCCATGCAAGGAAATCACTGGTGCCTCAAGGGCTGCTCCTATCCATCATAATTTTATGATTGGATAAAATGTTATCTCTGTAAATTGGGAGGCAACCTCCATTTTGTTGGCAGCCTCTTCACTTTATGGAGTATTGTTCTACTCCCAGCAAGCTAGCTGGAGACAATTGTAAACTGACCCTAACTGGGCAAAGCAGTCTTTTGCCTTCGGACCCATTGCTGGTAAAATGTCCTGGTGGCAGGAATGTTTCACCGGGCTGATCTGATGTGTTTCCCTCCAATTTTGCCAACTCCCAGTGTCAACTGTAGAAAGGCAGCCAGCTAGCTAGTGACAGAGCTAACTTCTGCCCAGAAGGCGTATGAATGTGGACAAGTTGTGACATTAACGTTCAAAGACTGCTTTCGCATTTTTTTTCAAAGTGAAAGATCTTTCACATGTTATAGCTCTGCTGGCTGCTTATACCATTCTGAGCCAGCATACATTTTGGTTAAAACGAGTAAAAATTTAGAAAAAGGGCAAAACACTTTAGAATTTGCCTTTTAAAAAAATTTTGATATGGTGGCCTACTCAATGCAGCCAACTGCCCAAAGCTTGATGTCATAGCCCATGCCCCCACAACATCACCCATCAACCCCAATCCATGCTCTTCCCACCCTATCTAACTACATGAAAGAGGAGGCACTGAGCATTAAGGAGCCAAACAGCCAAATGAAGGTAAAACACATGAAGCAGCACACTATTCCCCAACTTCTAAAGCTCAACAGTTGTGCATTCACACGCACCAGACATTCAGGTTCAGTGTTTTTAAAGCTTTGAACAGTCCCTGCTTTCTGACCCATCAAGGGGTCGCTCAAGGAGATTGGAGGCCAGTGGCATCCCTGTTCCCTACCTCCTGAGCTCTCTTTGAAAACTGTGATGCATTCCAGAGGCGATTGGATCCCAAAAATCCCATCCCCTTGGGAACACAAGTATCAAACTGCACCCACATCTGTTGCTCATCACATCAGGAAGTGAAATTCAGTCCATACAAGTGTCTGGTATATATCAGTACCGACATTGGACTGAGTAATTCAACGAACAAATCAGGAAGCTAATAATGAAAAACTCTCTACTCTCAATCAGCAATTAAGTGATGGTAGGTGTCAATAACAGTGCTATCAATAGCACCTGCTCACTGACGCCCAGTTTGGACTCCGCCAGGGCCACTCACCTCCTGACTTCATTGCAGACTTTCTTCATACTTGAACAAAGCAGCTGAATTCCAGAGATATGGAGAGAGCAGCAGCCCTTCACACTGAGGTCACATTTGAATAAATACAATATCAAGGAGCCTTAACAAAATTGATTCACTGGATACCGGGGGCAAACTCTCCATTGGTTCGACACATACTTGGCACATAGGAAAATGGTTGTTCATGTTGGGGTTAGTCAACTCACGTCCAGGACATCTCTATAGGAGTTCCTCAGTGTAGTGTCCTAGGCTCAACTGTCTTCAGCTGCCTCATCAATGACCTTCCCTCCATCATAAGGTCAGGATTGGGGATGTTCACTGATGATTACACAATGTTCAGCATCTGTCACGAATCCTCAGACATTGAAGCAGTCCAGGGTATTGTCCAAAAGACTTGGACAATATCTGGGCTTGGGCAGACAAGTGACAAATAACGTTCACACCACACAAATACTAAGTTATGGCCATCTCCAATAAGAGACAACTTAACCACTACCGCTTGACATTCAATAGTGTTACCATCACTAAATCCTCAGAGTTACCATTGACCTGAAATTCAACTTGACTCATCACATAAAGACAGTGGCTACAAGTGCAGGTCAGAGGCTAGGAATACTGCAGTAAGTAACTCACCGCCTGACTTCCTAAAGCCTGTCCACCATCGACAGTATACAAGTCGGGAGTATGATGGAATACTCTGCATTTGCCTGGATATTTGCAGCCCCAACAACATTCAAGAAGCTTGACACCAGCTATGAGAAAGCAGCCCAGTTGATTGACATCACATCCACAAGCATCCACACCCTCCGCTACTGATACTCAGTAGTAGCAGTGTGTACTATCTACACAATGAACTGCAGGAATTCACCAAAGATTCTTAGACAGACCCACAACCACTTCCACCTAGAAGTGCAAGGGTAGTAATTACATGGGAACACACCATTTGCAAGTTCCCATTCAAGTCACTCACCGTCATAACTTGGAAAAATATCATCATCCCTTCATAGTCACTGGGTCAAAATCCTGGAACTCCCCTCTAAGGGCATTGTGGGTTAACCAACAACATGTGAGTTAGAATTAGCTTTTATTGTCACTCGCACAAGTATTGTGAAATGTTCACAAGCTGCCACTTAGGGTACCATCTTAGGTACAATGTACCTCGGCACAGAATCTTGGTACAAATCACAAAAACAAAGATAGCAAGTTAGGAAGTTAAATATTACAGTACTTCTTACTAAAACATAGAAAAACAATAAAATAGACAGTTAATAGTTCAATATTACTGCCCATAGGTGTCTGGACATGCTGGACTCACACTCTTCACAAGGGCTCGACCTCACCCCTACCCTGTGGGCCTCAGTGGTTTAAGAAGGCCCTCACCACTATTTTCTCAAGGGTAACTAGGGATGGAGAATAAATGTTGGCCCAGCCAGCGACACCTATGTCCCACAAATTGATTTTAAAAACCTCCAGGGACTGGAGAGAAGTAGAAAGACGGCCAACACAAAAATCAAAAGCTGACCCCAAAGCACTGTGAGCATCTGGCCTTGCTTTTGTATTTATATTCAGTTGTAAGTGCTGTGCACCTGCATTGTCCTGTTTGAAGAATACACACAAAATTGATACTGAGCTCAATCAACCCCACTCGCAGCCACATGGACTTTTGAAATTGACTCTTGTGCTATCAGTGTATGACCTAGAGGAGATTACATCACTGGCATCAAAGATGGGAGCTTTCAATGGAAAGAATAAAAGGTGCATGATCATAAACATAATCCATTAACTAAGAGGTTAATATTTCACAAAGATCTGAGCATTTGAAAATCTTTTGCATAAAATTCCATTGTCGAAGGCCATGTGATAACAAAATGGTGTGTAATATCAATTAACTTGGCTCCTTTAATACAATTGCCTCCAGGTACTGACAGAAACACTGGTCGACCCCAAATCAGGTAAGAACTGAGTGGCAAAGACCCGTGTCACTATGATCATAATGATACTGAGAAAAGACCCCTAATATGAACGTGGAGAGCTTAGGAAAAGAAGAACACTGTCTTGCCATTACTTTGTAGCAATGTGGAAAATCTCATGATCAAGGACAACTCCACACCCTAACAAAATACTTTCAAGGAATGCCACTTATTTGTATAAATTTATTCAGCCACAAGGTTTGAACTGTCCAATTCATAGATGCTCCATCTCTGTGGTCAGCTTTCCCTTGTTATATAACACCAATGCCAGCTTTACCTTCCACTGGGGTAATTCGTTCGAACATTAGCAACTTACTAGGACCACAAAAAACTGAATTCAATTGTGAAAGCTATCTACTAGCACAAAGCAAATAACTAAATGTATTCAAATGGTACCATATATCACATGGGGATTTGTGAAATTTCATAGCTTCCCATAAATTCTAACATGATGTTTCACCATTACAAATCACTACAGCAATTTGGAATGGGAGACTGACAGGAGAAAAAAAACTCAATTAATTCTTGGTTAATTTTACTTTACTAATCATTGTTATTAATAGAAATAGATAGCTTTATTTTCTGAAGTTTCAAACAAAATGACCCAGTTTATTTCAATGTAGAGTTTATTGATTTTACTTCATATCAAAAAAAGACAGACAGCATTGCCAAAAACATAATCATATTGTCCTTTGGAGCCTCAGACTGAAGGCTGTAGGAATGAGTGCAGAAAGATCCAAAAGCCATAATTTGCCTTCCACCCTGTATCATTGTTCAAGGGAAGTAATCAACACAGATAATTCTTTGATAGCACAATAATCATTGAGCAGTATCACAACATATTGTACGTTATGGTTCTCTAAACTCTAATGCTTATCTAATTATGATTATCATGATTATTCATTTTAAAAGTAACACATTAGAGAAAAGAGAATTATCACAATTATAGGGAAGCTCAGCTGAATGATGGACTCCCAATAGGGGGCTGTGAATGTGAGTCACAATCTCAAATGTTGTTCAAACTTTGCCACCCTTTTTGGCCAAGTTTCATTGATATGCAGCTAGGTGGCAAAACTGAGGTCTCTGTGTCTCCGTGTCTGTGTGTTGGAGTATGCCAAACAAAATGGGAGTCAAAGTCTGGCAAATGAATTGTATACCCACTATTAGCTAATCATGGGCATTCAGGCCAACAGTAGTGAAATCAATAGTCCACAGCATCCGGTCCTATCAAATATGGAGTGAAGTGTTACAATGAGAAAAGGAATTTATACTTTATTTTAAAAGAGTTAAAATTAAATATAATAAATTAAATATTTGAGTGAAATTATATATTTTACTAGAAATTCATGTGATGTGCATTCAAAGCAAAAGTATATACAATACATAGTATGCGTTGACCGATTGAGCTCAAGAGATGTAAAATTTCTGTGAATGAGAATTTATTGATGTCTACATAGTGATGTGGTTGGCACTTGTTACTAAGCCGAGGGGGATCTCTGCAGTCACAAACATGGAGACCCCAGTCCATGCCACCAGCTTCTTTCAGATCCATTCTTTGTTGCATGTTTAAGAATTAGCTGTACTCCTCCAAAAGCAAAGTCTATTCTTGTTATTTACTACAATTATGCACTTTTCTAATTAAAAGCAAACTGTTAAACTTTATTTCAACTGATGTTCTACCATTGAACTGGGTAATGTAAGTGATGTCTTTACACCATTGAAAATGTCAATACTTACGCAAGGCAAAAGTATCAATACAAGATTAATATAACTGTCACAAAAATAAAGTGAATAAATATATCAAAATAGCCAGGCACCTGTTATTCACATGCATTAAGACTGTTCCAGCTATTCTGAGTAATGGTGTTCATTGTAAGATGTGGATGTTATTCCACTGCAGGGCTTGTGGTATGAGCTAGGCTCCATGATCTAATGATTTTAATGCAAAATGGAACTCTTCTAAACCGAGACTGCATTTAGAATCCCATTTAAATCAATAAGAGACGGAGTCTAGTGAATGCATAGTGTGGTATTATAAAGTTACTGGCATAATGAGAAAATTTCCGTAATGGGCAATGAGGGTGAGGGGTGAGTGAAATTGTTTGGTGAAAGAAGAGCTGTGTTTTTCCATGCAGAATAAGCAGTTGCATGATCCGATCGGTTAATTGTAACTTCCAAGTAATGTAATATTAACAACAGCAAACACTTGTTTTGGATGAGCCTTGCTTCATTTTAAATGCTAAACTGTCATTTTATAAGTAGCAGTTCTTGCTTTGGTGAATGTGCAGTTTAAACTTGGTTTGTCAAATATTGTGATTATTGATTATGCTACATTCAAGTCATAGTGCAGAGTCGGTTCCTTAAATAACTGAAGGATTGTGTTTTTTTTTGTTCTTAATCAAAAAGAGCTCAAGGTTACTACTGCCTGAAAAACCTTTCAGAAGATTAGTTTTTAGTACATGCATTAGCAAAAACAGATGGAAGTGCAGCCAAAGAGGCATCATCCAGACAATGGACATAAAATGTCTGTGAGCATTGGAGTGTAGGGAACAGAGGCAGATTGTGTGGCAGCTGAAAATCAATCCTATTGGTGGTAATTTGCTTTGTATTTCCAAAGCAAGTGCAAAACGACGCATTTCCTAATGACAACATGTTGAACAGAACAGCACAGCGCTCCCACAAACCTAACCTTAATCAGAATAAACACTTTTAATTTCTTTCAAGACTTTCTCATTAAAGGAGAACAACACAAAGTTTATATAAAAACCAAAAGAACTGCAGATGCTATAAATCAGAAACGAAAACAGAAATTGCTGGAAAAGCTCAGCAGGTCTGCAGCATCTGGGGAGAGAAATCAAAGTTAACGTTTTGGGTCGAGTGACTGTTTCTCAGAACTCAGAACCATCCTGAGGCAGGATCACTCGACCTGAGATGTTAACTCTGATTTCCCTCCACAGATGCTGCCAGACCCACTAAGCTTTTCCAGCAATTTCTGTTTTTGTTACAAAGTTTATATAACATGAACTGCACCACATAATTTATGTAGCATGAACACACTATGTCCTAGAGCAATGTGCTACACCCACTTTCCAAGTGTCTAAGATCCCACTGAGATGGGAAGAAACCTCCTTTTATTAAAGGTCAAATCTGTGGCACAAATCAGTATTACAAATAATACATTCCTTAAACAGACATCAGATGTTTGCACATGCAAGTAAGCAACCTTGTGCTACTCTACTTAAAGCTGAGTTGCTTTACAACAGCCAGGACTAGGGCTCCTATACTCAGAGAATCCAGGTCAACATTCAATTTAAACTTCAGTGGTCATTAGTGGACTGGTGTAAGCCACTAAAATAAAGGTAAGCTCCTGAAGAAAATTCTGTGCAGAATGTGAAAGCAGGAAGCACAAGAACATGTCTCAATAAGTTTCAATTTCACATTAAGACTGTAGGCCATAGTATGCGAACATTGACTCTACCTTCCAGATCAGCTGCTGAATTCTGCCACCACCCCAACCTGATCACCTCTCCTCCTCTTCACCAGACAATATCACTTGCCTTTTTACCACTCAGGTATCTGCTAGGAATACAGCAACCTGAGAATTCAAGCTATTCCCACGGTGAGCTGTGCAAAATCTAAAATATGATTTTCTGCTATTCCTCTTCACTTCCCAATGGGAATGGATGAGAAATTGGCCAGCATCATTTACATATGACCCAAGAGCTCCTCTCTGGGGCAGTGGATTAATCCCAACTCTCATTTCTGACCAATGTTCCGTAACAGTGACCTGGACCAGGACCCTACTGGGACTGGAACTATTGAGGTTGGGTTTTGAGTTTGTTGTCAGTTAATGGAAAGCAATGGCCTCAAACCAGAGTCAGCCACTTTACCACAGTGTTTGCCAAAGTAGGGATTGGGACTCCAAGTGGGAATTGAAAGCTGAAATTTTGGAGTTGTGAGCTCTGGGGTAGCAATGCTTTTCTTGGAGTTGTGCTGCCTCTCACAGCTGATCTCATATGCCCCCCCATCCTTTCGGTTTTCCCCACCCTGGTCCCTCAATTCTTGCTGAGGGCTTATGACCATTTTCAAGCTTTGAAATGGCATCACAGTGGGTAAAGTTTAAGGAGAACGAGCTGTCATAGTAACTAGCTCCATTTGAAATGTGTTTACCTCGAGGTGTACACAGCATTAACTTGCTTCATTGGGCAATAGGTCATTTTTAATTTGGAATTTTCATTCCAAACTAATTCAGCATGTCATCCTTACTCTTCCATTTGACAGCATTATGACCCTAGGAACATGCCTCTCCAGAAGTTGCACTGGCTAAACTTTGTGGCCTTCATTCAGCAAATTGTATTAGCACTCATGTTTGAAGCCTTGCAGCCCAGCTTCCAGATTTAAATGAAATATTGACTCAAAAGCATGACCACCCAAAGTCAGAACAGATTCCCTTGAACAAGTAAACATAATGGCATTAGGTACTTTGAACTTTGGAACACAGGAACTGTTGAGAGACATTTAACCCATCAGGTCTGGTCAAGTCTTTTACTGACCTGACTGACCTATGACCTAACTCCATATCGTCATCCTTATTCTAAATTTCTTAATACCTTCAGTTCCAATTCAGAACATAAATCAAATGAATTCCAGTCTGGTTGCTGGCAGTACAGCACCACCCACCCCAACCCCCATTTCCCTCACGGTGGGTATGTGTAAGAAAGGATAATGAGAGCAAAATATCATGTCCCAAACCTTTTTCATTCAAACAAAATTGCATTTGGTTCAATTGCAGTTTGTGGCAGCGTTGGGCAACATATTAGCATTACCTGTCAACTCCAAAAATGAGCTGCTTTTTTGAAGGTCCTTTATAAATACAGCTGTAGGGCATTTGCCCATCAGGCCTATTCCATTATTCAAAGAAACCGCCTTTGTTCCATACCTTTCAGTATGTTTATTTAACAAAATCTATTAATCTCAACTTTAAAGTTAACAAAAAATCTAGCACCAATTGCTATTGTGAAAAAGAATTGCTAACTTTTGCCTCTCTTTGTGTGTAGAAGTTTTTCCTAAATTCATTTTTAAAAGGTCAGCCCTGAATTTTTAGTATATGCCTCTAGTCCTTGACTCCCCAGCTAGTGGAAGTAGTTTCTTTCTATTCATAGCATTTGTTCATTATTGGATTGAGAGTAGAATCAACAAGGCCAGGATTTTTGCCTATCCCTAATTATCTTGAGAATGTGTGAACTATCTTGAACTGCAGCAATTCATATAATGTAGATATATCCAGCAGGCCGTCTCCTCTGTCAATTTCCCTTAATACCTTCAAAACAGTGATCAAATAATCACTTAACCTTTTAAATTTCTGGATATGGAACCCTAATTTGTGTAATATCATTTTATAATTCAATCTTTGATGTTCAGATAATCTTTTGGTAAATCCAGGCTGCAGTCCATTAAAAGCCATCATATCCTATTGTCCAGAACCTCAGACAGTCCTCTTTCAGCAGGGCATTGTAGAATGATCTCTACCCCTTTAGACTGTGGACTCTGCATTGCACTTTGCCTTTTTGTTTACTTTCTGTACCTCTTTGTCCTAACCCTTTCAGGTCCAAAGTGAATGATTTCGTATTTACATGTATTGAAACCATTTGACAGAGTTTAGTCCACTTGTTTAGCATTCTACACCCCTTTATAAAGCTATATTTCCAGCTGCATTGCTTAAAATGCTATCCATTTTTATGCCAATGGCAAATCTAACAATCTAATTTTCTGTTTCATCATCTAAGTCGTTGATAAATATGATGATTAGCTGAGGCTTTTAACATATTAACATCACTCTTTGCAGTAACAGCAAATAAAATTAACCACCTAAACCACATAATGAAATGTTAACACATATGAACAAAATCTTGGTCAAATAAATAGATTTTAAGCACTGTGTTAAAAGCAGAGATGGCAATAGAGAGGGAACTCCACAGAGTTTAACACCCAGGCAGCTGAAAGCATGAAAGTCAATGGTATACAATTAAAATAAGGAATGTACAGAAAACTAGAATTGGAGCAATCTGGAGATCACTGAGGTTTGTAGGATTGGAGGAAATTACAGAAAGAGGCAAAGTATTTGAAAACAAAGATGAACATTTTAAAGTGGGGCATTGTTGAATTAGGAACTAATGGAGGTCAGTGCACAGAGTAGAGCTGAAGGAAATGAGCTTGGTGAAAGTTAGGATATGGGCTGCAGACATCTGGACGAACAGCATGACAGCATTGGAATATCAAGTATACAGGTAACCTAGGTGTGGATGAGTGCTTTAACACAGATGAGCAAACAACTGGTAGCTCTAGCTTCCCACTTGCCCCTCTGGTTCTCCATCTTGGGCAGCTCCAGACTGACAGTACTTCTTCCAGGAGAACAACAGCCTTTTAAAGATGGCACCAGTACCAAGGATGTCGCCCTATTCCAGAATATCCCAGCAGGGTCTAGTACTTCCGACTTTGGCGAGTGATAGAATCCAGCTCGAATTCTTTAGAATTAGCATCCCTACAGTGTGGAAACAGGCCCTTCGGCCCAATAGGGCCACACTGACCTTCCAAAGAGTAACCCACCCAGACCCCTTCCCCTATTACTCCACATTTACCCCTGGCTAGCATCAGATGATGGGGACACCACAGGGGGAAAGTAGGCAGTTAATGAGATTCTCCAGCTCCTCGGATGCTGGCTGACCAGCTGTGCTTTTCCAGTGCCACACTTTTTGACTCTGACCTCCAGCATCTGCAGTCCTCATTGCATTTCATTACTGGTCACAGAGGATATCATAGCTGTGCGGAAGGAGGGCACTATAGAAGACTTGAGCAGTGAGGCAATTTGGGCAGAGCTCAGAAATAGGAGGGGTGGAGTAACAATGTTGGGGCTATACTACAAGCCTCACAACAGCAAACATGAGATAGAGGTACAAATATGTAGAGAGATCATAGAAAGATGTAGGAGCAACAGGGTAATGGTGATAGATTTTAATTTTCCCAACATTGACTGGGATTCACTTAGTGTTAGAGGATTGGATGGAGCACCCAGGAGGGTCTTCTAGAACACTATATAAGTAGTCAAACTCATGAAGGGGCCATATTGGACCTGGTGTTGGGAAATGACTCCGGCCAGGTGGTTAAAGATTCAGTGGGGGATTACTTTGGTTATAGTGGTCACAATTCCATAATTTTTAGGTTACTCATTGACAAAGATGAGAGTGGTCCTGAAGGAAGTACGCTAAATTGGGGGAAGGCCAACTGTACCAAAATTCAGCAGGAGTTGGGGAATGTAAATTGGGAATAGCTGTTTGAAGGGAAATCCACAATCGATATGTGGGGAGCTTTTAAAGTGAGGTTGGTTAGAGTTCAGGAGAGGTTTGTTCCTGTAAAAATGAGGGATCGAAATGGCAAGATTAGGGGACCATGGATGACAGGTGAAATTGTGAGACTAGCTAAGAGGAAAAAGGATGAGGACAAAAGATCTAAGTGACTGAAGTCACACAAAGCTTTGGAAGACTATAGGGAATGTAGGACAAACCTGAAATGAGGAATTAAGAGGGCTAAAAGAGGTCATGAGAAATCCTTAGTGAGCAGGGTTAAGGAAAATGCCAAAGCCTCTTATTCATATATAAGGAGCAAGAGGGTAACAAGGGAAAGGGTCGGTCCAATCAAGGGCAAAGGAGGAAAGATATGCGTGGACTCAGAGAAAATGGGTGAGTTTCTTAATGGGTACTTTGCATTGGTATTCGCCAAAGAGAGGGACATGGCAGGAGTTGAGGCAAGTTGAGGATAGATTTTTGATTACTCTAGGTCAAGTTGGCATAAGGAGGAGGAAGAGTTGTAAATTCTGAAAGGCATTAACATGGATAAGTCCCCAGGTCCGGATGGGATCTATCCCAGGTTACTGAGGGAAGTGAGAGAGGAAATAGCTAGGGCTTTAATAGATATCTTTGCAGCATCCTTGAAAACAGGGATGTCTCAGAGGACTGTAGAATTGCTAATATTGTCCCCTTGTTTAAGATGGGTAGCAGGGATAATCCAGTTAATTGCAGGCATATGAGCCTGATGTCAGTGGTAGGGAAGCTACTGGAGAAAATACTAAGGGATAGGATATATACCCATTTGGAAAAAAATGGCTTATCAGTGATATGTAGCATGGTTTTGTGCAGGGAAGGTCATGTCTTACAAACCTAATAGAATTCTTTGAAGAAGTGACAAAGCTGATTGTTGAGGGAAGGGATGTAGATGTCATGTACATGGACTTTAGTAAGGCATTTGATAAGGTTCCCCATGGTAGGCTGATGAAGAAGGTGAAGTCACATGGGGTCCAGGGTGATCTAGCTAGGTGGATAGAGAACTAGTTGGGCAACAGGAGACAGAGAGTAGTAGTGGAAGGGAGCCTCACAAAATGGAGACCTGTGACCAGCGGTGTTCCACAGGGATCCGTGCTATTGTTTGTGATATACATAAATGATTTGGAGGAAGATGTAGGTTGCGTCATTAGCAGGTTTGCAGATGATACTAACATTGGTGGAGTTGCAGATCGTGAAAGGGACTGTCAGAGAATACAGCAGAATATAGATAGATTGGAAAGCTGGGCAGAGAAATAGCAGATCGAGTTCAATCTGGACAAATGCGAGGTGATGCATTTTGGAAGATGCAATTCCAGAGCAAACCATATGGTAAATAGAAAAGTCCTGGGGGAAATTGATGTACAGAGAGATCTGGGTGTTCAAGTCCATTGTTCCCTGAAGGTGGCAACGCAGGTCAGTAGAGTGGTCAAGAAGGCATACGGCATGCTTTCCTTCATCAGACGGGGTATTGAGTACAAGAGTTGGCAGGTCATGTTACAATAGTATAAGACTTTGGTTCGGCCACATTTGGAATATTGCATATCGTTCTGGTTGCCACATTACCAAAGCATGTGGATGTTTTGGAGATGTTGCCTGGTATGGAGGGTGCTAGTAATGAGGAGAGATTGAGTAGATGAGGATTATTTTCATTGGAAAGAAGGTGGTTGAGGGGGGGGACCTGAGTGAGGCCTACAAAATCATGAGAGGTGTAGATAGGTTGGGTAGCAAGAGACTTTTTTCCCAGCGTAAAGGACTCAATTACTAGGGGTCACGAGTTCAAAGTAAGAGGGAAAAGTTTAGAGGAGAGGTTCTTTACACAGAGGGTGGTCGGTGCCTGGAATGTGTTGTCAGTAGAAGTGGTAGGGGTGGGAATGATAGTGTCATATAAGATGCATCTAGACAGACACATGAATAGGCAGGGAGCAGAAGGATACAGAACCTTAGAAAATATATGGCAGATTTAGTTGTAGGATATGGATCGGCGCAGGCTTAGAGGGCCGAAGGGCCTGTCTCTACGCAGTAATGCTATTTGTTCTTTGTTCTCACTTTCTCCTGAAGTTAGTGAGACACGTTTGGGACAATCACATGAGAAAACAAGGCTTCATGGAGGCAAATCCTTCATGAAATTCCCTGAATCTGATAATTTGCCAAATGTGACAACATCCAATCTTTAGTACTTCTGTGATTAAATGTTTCCACTGTTGTTTACTTTAGGATTCCAGTTAGATACTCTATTGCTAGAAACAGAACTTGAGCAGGGAGTCTAGAAAATGACAGAAATTGAGGCAAGCTTTCTGTCGCCTGGTCCTCTATCCTGACACTTCTGCAAGCAAGCATTAGAAAGACCTGTCCAAAGAGCAAACAGGAGCTCGTGAGGAGAATAGAGATCACAAAAGCAAATTCTAGCTGGATCTGGTTTGATTGACAAGAGTCCATACATGATAGTGTCAGTTAAATTCAACAGAGCCCAGAAGTAATTGGAGGTAATTTTTATTCTTCTCCCTTAGTGGTCCCACAAAGCCAGAAGGTCTGTGGCCAGCCAATTTGTACTTAGCAGGTTTCTTTTTTCAGATGCTGATGTCATTTACCTTGGGTAGTATTGCATTTGTTTAAAATCGTTTTCACTTCATTACATTGAGAATTACATCTTACTATTTCCTTCAGATTTTCAGGGACTTATTAGAAAGTTTTTCTTGGAACATTCAATGCAATAAGAGTTGTGGAAATGGCTGGAAGATAAGATTTCATTCAGTTAATATCAAATGGCCCAGACTTTTCACTATATACTCTGACTTTATTAAGATGGCAGTCTAAGTTATTTAAAAGGAGCCATTAGGTTCAACTGAAAATATGATAGACTTGAAACATGGATTAAAAGTAAGGACCAAACAGACTAAATTAATTGTAATTATAGGGAAACAATGACGTTAAGAACAGACAGTTTGGAAATAGTTAAGCAGATAAGATTGTTTATGAGCCTACATGAGGCACAGAAGACAGAGCATTTGTTAGATTTGTTGTCTCTGAAATTGTAAAGTCTTAATTGGTACATAAAGTAACTAACCAACAGTTAACAAGATTTCACCATAAACACTGGACATGTCTAAGGTGTGTCACTACACACCTGTTTTGAAAAGAATTTGGAAGAATGCAAGAAGTGAAGGTAACTTGGGAACTAGTGCAAACAAATGAGCAATTTGACAATATGAGTAAAACCTTAAAAATGAGAAAAGAGTCAGAGCAGCTAAGGGAAGTAAGTATAGGGGTATAACTCAGTAATAGCAATCCCATTGTAAGAAGTTTTGAAATAATAATTGGGAGAGACCAAAATAGACTGGAATATTAATTGATTTTAACTGGATGAGGATAGATCAGGGAACCAGAAAAATAAACATGAACCAAGTGAAGAACTGCAATTGAATATCATCATGAACATTCAAGAGAAATCAATTTGGTTACAGTCAAAGACAAACGGGCCAATATGGAAACATTTCATTCATTTAAAGAATTTTAAAAAGATGTACCTTAAGTGCTTTGACAATAAAGGTGAAAATGACAAAAGGAAATGAGAAAAGGTTCAGGAAGATGTAAAATTTGGATGTCAAAGTGGAAGGCTGGAATTAAATTAACAAAGATTACAGAATAAATAGCAAAGTAATCCAGAGAGACATAAATAACAAAAAGAAAATTAATATTGGGATAGGGTCACTGAGGAGTGTACAAGATAAACTCTTTAATAATGACAGTGAAATGGCACCAATATTGAATAATTACTTTGCTGCAGTATTTACCAATGGGACTAAAAAGGGGGATATGGCATAAGAAGGAAAGAAAGGCCATCAAGATATTTAAGATTGAAAGGATGGTTTTAATTGATAAACTAGACAAACTTAGAGACGTTAAACCCCCAGTGCTTCTGCTCATTCAAAAAGATGTTAGGAAAGAGAAAGTGAAAGCAATATATTATTAGAAATGGGAATAATGCCAAAGGCCTTGAATTTGAAGCTAATCTTATTCCCATATTTAAAAACGAAGATACAACAAACCCAGGGAACTATGGATCAATAAGCTTATTATTGATTGCAGGAATGATGTTGCAATTTTTATTCAAAGATATCACAGTAAAACATTTAGAGACCAACAATATCATGAAGAGCAATCAGTCTTGATTAATGTTGCTCACCATTTACATAAAAGAATGTGATACCCAGTGTTTTAAAGCAAAAAGTAGGTAAATGCACCCTGACTAACTTGGACCAGTTTGCAGTAACCCACTTTAACTCAGGCAGGTTACAGGATGAGACACAGATAGGGATCAAAAGTTGGGGGGAAGGTCCTACATAACGTTTTTGAACACTGTTTCAAGGAAAAAGAATGTTTACCAGATTCTACTATTATACTATAATTAAACTCTATCAAAGCTCTAATCAGTCTCTTCACAAGACTCTTCAGTAAACAGTCTCAAATCCAAACTTGTGATCTACTTCTGAAACACACTTCCGAGGACTTGCTACACCCTGTTTACAGGTCTCTATTGATGTATTTGAACTGTTTATCTGAAAGGACTGGTAATACCCATTCAATAAGGCCGGCACCGACTGTTCCTTGGTGTTTGAGGATTGGCTGATGTGCCAGCAGCTGCAGGTGCCGATTTGTGCTTCCCTTCTCGTCCAGGGCTGGTCTGGTCTTCCGGTGGCCTCGCTGAGGTGGTCTCTCTGGGTCTGGTCAGTCTGACGATCCTCACCACATGGTCCAAGTTGCTGGAGATATTGTGCAGCTCAGCTGAGGGCACTCTTTGGATACGGTGTTGAAGAAGGTGCAAAGTGCAGAGAGAGCTGGGGTTCCAGGTTACCCCCTTTTTCCTCCTCTTCATGCCCTTCTCAGAGATTCTGTGGCCTGTGTCCAATACTAGCATCAGGTGGGGACAGGAAGATCCAATCTATTTTCTATATTTGGGGTTTGGCTAAACATGGTTTTGAACCATGAACTGTCAAGTGCTGTCCTAGTTACACTGAGCCTCTGGCCTCCTCCTGAGCTCGGTGCCACCAAGTCTGTGTAACATTCTTCTAACAACGCAGCCTCACTGGAGGTAGAAACAACTGTTCATTCTGAAACAATGTGGCTGTTAATCTCCCAGCCAGGCTGTTCCAGGGCTGTCTGGTTTTGATGGGAAGTTGATGAACACTTTCTCTTCCAACTGTGCAGTTTGCGGAGTTCAGCTCAGTTTAAACTTGGGCTTTCACATTCCAAGGAGAAAGTGAGGACTGCAGATGCTGGCGATCAGAGCTGAAAATGTGTTGCTGGAAAAGTGCAGCAGGTCAGGCAGCATCCAAGGAGCAGGAGAATCGATGTTTCGGGCATAAGCCCTTCTTCAGGAATGAGGAAAGTGTGTCCAGCAGGCTAAGATAAAAGGTAGGGAGGAGGGACTTGGGG
>NC_057730.1:27808884-27914677 GCF_004010195.1 Chiloscyllium plagiosum
CTTCTTCCTGACCTCTCCGCCCCCACCCCACTCCGGCCTATCACCCTCACCTTGACCTCCTTCCACCTATCGCATTTCCAACGCCCCTCCCCCAAGTCCCTCCTCCCTACCTTTTATCTTAGCCTGCTTGGTACACTTTCCTCATTCCTGAAGAAGGGCTCATGCCCGAAACGTCGATTCTCCTGCTCCTTGGATGCTGCCTGACCTGCTACGCTTTTCCAGCAACACACTTTCAGCTTTCACATTCCAAGCTCATCAATATTTCTGTAACAATCATGGAGGCCATAGGTCACTTGATCACATCAGAATTAAAAACAATACTCCATGCCTAAGCAGTGTTAATACAAAGGCTTTGGCATAACATAGTTTGCTTTTGTGGATTCTTTACTTATTAATCAAACCCATTTTCTTAGGTGATTTAAGATGACCCTTTCAGCAGGGCGAGCCAACTTTTGCACGTGCAAACATGTCTCGGAGTCCCTTCACCGCTTTAATATTTATAACTGTAACATTTAGTTATATTATCACTTTTCATTCTTCCTGCAAAACATATCTGCACATTTCTCTTCACTAATCTTCATCTGACATGGATCTGTTTCATCATATTATGTCCTCCTGAAGTCTGTTAATATTTTGCCCAATTGTTTCCAGCATTTGCTATTTTTTTTTAAATTATGCCTTCAATATCTAAATGCAAATAATTAATATATATGTCCAAGAGCAGTGGACCTAATACTGATCCCTGAAGGACGCCACTCTGTTATATTTTCCAGTATCAAATATACTCTATTACTCTTTCTTTCTAATTCTTAGTCATGTTTCCATTGTCCCTATAATTCCAAGTGCTTCAATTTTGCTAACAAAATCTACAATGTTGCACAGCACTCTTTGGGCTGGATTAATACAGTCCATCATAGTAGTAAATAAAGCGACTGGGTCCACTGAGTCATGGGAGAGGTGTGAACTCTCAGCAATAACAGAACCTCCCCTGATGAAGTCGCAGAAGGGAAGGAGCTGATCCAGAATTTCAGAATGTCAGCTGGCCTCATTAATGACTTAATCAACTTCCATTAACTCTGAATTTACCACAATTCATAGATATAGAACATTACAGCGCAGTACAGGCCCTTCGGCCCTCAGTGGTGGATTAGGGATAAACAAGGAACCATTAGTTTCCCTATGCCTGCCAAAGCATCAAGATTTGCCAGGGGTCCATCAATTTGGGACTCTCATTATCAGACCATCACTTAGTGCCTGATCAAGGGATCTGGCATGGGAATGGGACAGAGTGTTAAAAGTCACTCACTTGCCTTTGGTCTGGAGCAAATCTGAACATCCATTACTTGCTATAGCAATGATAGTAATGAGGGGTTGCCAGTCCCTGACTTGGCAGCAGTGCTCAGTGGGCAGGACTTCCATAGGATCCTTAATACCAATGGATTCTCAAGAGCAGCTTTTGAACAGCATTGGACCTTTCCCCATGGAACAGAACAATATCTGAAAGCCGCCTCGATTCAATCCCAGTCATCATTCTTTTTCTGTTGCTTCATCAATGAGTTAGCCAAGTTAGTCAAATATAACTTGACTAACTCAAGCTAGTCAAAGGGTGGCATGGTGGCTCAGTTGTTAGCACTGTTGCGTCATAGTGCCTAGGACCCGGGTTCAATGCCTGCCTCGGGTGACTGTCTGTGTGGAGTTTGCACATTCTCCCTGTGTCTGTATGGATTTCCTCCAGGTGCTTTGGTTTCCTCCCATAATCCAAAGATGTGCATATCAGGTGAATTAGCCGTGCTAAATCGCCCATAGTGTGAGGGGCATTAGTCAGGGGTAAATATAAGGTCTGGGTGGGTTACTCTTCAGAGGGTTGGTGTGGACTTGTTGGGCTGAAGAGCCTGTTTCCATACTGTAGGAAATCTAATCTAACTTACCTTGAAAAGGTCCGTGCTAGCTTGCAGTTATTGGTTCATACTAGTCTAAATGCTGATGAATTTTGTCGCAGATTATTGTCTTTAAATGTTCTCCGCCCCCTTGGTTAGGCTGAGTGACCCAGAGTTGCTGATTTTCTCCCCTCACCTTTTACAATAGGGATGGAAGACTTGAAGTGCTGGCACCACTCCCATATCTGAGAAGGTCTGGTAGATTATGCCCTGAATATTGACAATTTCTGCCTTTTCCCCTCTCATTAACCTTGCAACCACCGCAACTGAACTCTTCGACAATCAGCCTTTTCTGTATCTCCCCATTATCTACTTTTATCCAAGACAATATCACTATTGCTTCTACTTCTGCATTATAATGTAGCAATGACAATAAAAAAAGGAATGCTTGTATTGCTTTATATCTGAGCAAACCTTCTCAACACAAAGAGTTCCTGTTTGGTCTCGAATTGGTCTGAAATCTGCTTTGACCACTGTGTTACCACTTAATTCTTTCAAGAAAACATTTGGGTTCCCTTTAAAAATTGTCACTAATTTATATTCTTACTCTTCCGTGGACTTTTTTTTACAATGTTTTGTTTGGTTCACTACTGCGTACTGAGATGGACATATTTTTGGTTTTTTAGGGAAGTGGTAATGTGTGGGAAAATGGAATTAAGGCAGATGATCAACCACAATTGTACAGAATGAAGGAACCAGCATGAGGGCTACTCTTGTTTTTTATGCCCTTAACCTTAAAATTGTCTTAGTCTTGTTTTGTTGACTCATTTCAATTGTTATAGCTTTTCCTGTCTAGTTTTGGATGCCCTGCCCTTCCCCCTTATGAGAATGCTGAACCACATCTGCTTTGACACACTCCCATTGTTGATTTACTGTTTTGTCACAATTATTTGATTCCAGTCCACCTGGACCAATCCTCTTTACATTTTTTAATTTCACCTAGTTTTCTAATCAAACTGTTCAGAGATATTATTACACACCGTTGGAACAGGTGGAACTTGAATTCAGGCCTCATGGACCAGGGGTAGGAATATTGCCACAACAGGGCCCCCAATCCTCTTTACAACTCACTGATGTTCACCCTACCGCCATTTGGGTATAATATCTACCCCCCTGAAAAAACAAACAGGAAGTGATTTCACCAGAGGAAATAACATCACCACAGGAAATGACATCACCAACCCAAAGAAACCCAAACATATAAATAGAAAGCAGGAATTTTCAGCAGTGCTTTGTCTGAGACCCACTGAAGATGTTACCTAGTAGGGTGACAAAATGTCTGGAAATGAACCTTCAAGCTTAGCGAGCAAACCTACATCCAAAACTTGGGTATAATTTTCCTTGATTGTGCCTTGTTCTTTTCAACAATTATTCTATCCTAAATGATAGGACTAGTTTATCTTGTTTTGCAGAACCTGGTTTCACGTCTATTAAAGTATAATTCATTCATCTATAATGAACTTCTCCTGTCCCAGAATTGATTCCAATGCTTAGGGATCTGAATCCTCCTTCCTGTACTAGTTCTTCAGCTCTGCATGAATCTGCTTGTTTTGTTGCTCCTAAATTAAGTAGTGTGGGCCATTGTATGTTATCCAAATATTACTATTTCTGAAGCTTTTCTTTTTAACTTCTTCACTAGATTTTCTCATTGGAGTGAAGAAGGATGAGAGGTGACTTGATAGAGGTGTACAAGATGAGTACAGGCATAGATAGAGTGGATAGCCAGAGACTTTTTCCCAGGGTAGAAATGGCTATTATGAGGGTGCATAATTTTAAGGTGATTGGAGGAAGTTTAGGGGAGGTGTCAGAGGTAAGTTCTTTAGACAGAGAGTGGTGGGTGTGTGGAATGCACTGCCAGCAGTGGCAGTAGGGTCACATACATTAAGGACATTTAAGCAACTCTTAAGAGAGGCACATGGAAGATAGTAAAATGTCGGGTATGTAGGTTAGTTTGATCTTAGAGTAGCATAAAAGGTTGGCACAATATTGAGGGCTGGAGGGCCTGGACTGTATTGCTCTTATGTTCCATGTTCCAGTTTGTGAAAATCTGAACCACAGGGCCTCAATATCTCATTGGTTCTCACGACAGTTGACTATTCACCTTCTCTCCTCAAAGTTTGACCTTTATCCTGGCCATCCATTTGTTCAGACACTGCAATGGAAAGAATGCACCAGATCCAAAGGAAAGGCTATGCAAAAGGAAGTGGGAGAGAAATTATCAATGTTAAGCACCTACTTGAAGATTTTCTCTCTCTCTCTCTGCTGTCATTACTCTGGAGTAACATAAAAAAAAATAGACTTGGCAGAAAAATCAGCAACTGCCTAAGTTTTGGGAATTTCAAACAACTCACAATCCAAAAGTTTCCCATTAGTTTCAGAGAGGTAACTATGGAGTAAACCTGATGAAAATATTTTGCAAGCAACTGAAATCTAAGGCACATACACACCAAATGGCAACTAAAGGATATGACAGAGATGCACTGGAAATGTAATAAATGCTATAATTTCAGAAATTGAACATTAGCACCTAATATAACGGATACAAAATCAGAAAATGATGTCTGAAGTAAACAAAGTTTGAGTTAAAGACTGTTATTAGATATGCAACTCTCCTTGCTTCGGACCGAGAGGAAGTAAAGTCAACCTAAATGTTGATGCATTCATGTTAAGCTTTGTAAATGATACCTTCAGGCACAGGGATACTGTTAGTTGCTGAATATTTTGTTCGAACTGGAAAACAGTGGATGAACTTTTGAGAGCTCAAGCCCTCATTAATTCTTTATGACTTTTAAATGTGCACACCACTTATAATGTTACATCTACAGAAGTTAACTTCTGTCAAAATAATGACAAATAAACAAAATAATCTAAAGGAACATTGCTTCACTGTACAAAAATAGGCATATTATGGTTATTATTCACATCAGTCCATGCTGGAAATTCCTCGGTTTTATTTGGGCAAATCAGTAGAGAATACTTAAAATTATACATATGCAAAATATTGCCTTTTCTCATCAGATTTTTGTGCCATAATAAATTTCTTTGTTGAGATTTCGAAAGGAACAAGCCTTCATAAACTTAACACTCTGTAGTTACAAACCCCTGGCAAAGATGGCACTGTCATGGCTCAATTCTGCCACTCCTGGACCAGATTTAAGCCACAACAGAAAGCCTCCCTATTGCAGTGAAAACAACAGAAAAATCCCTCAATCAGAAGTCATGCCTTTGCAAGCGCAGTTCCAATTTTCAAAACAACAGGGTTGTGGACCTTCCCAGATTGACACAAACATGGTTCTTGGAGGTGGAGAAAGTGAGGACTGCAGATGCTGGAGATCAGAGTCAGATATCCCCCCAGCCCCACTCCACTCCCATTCATCTCTCAGCCCCATTGGCCCTCCTGCCAATATTCCTGATGAAGAGCTTAGGTTCAACACATCGACTCTCCTGCTCCTCAGATGCCGCCTGACTGACTGTGCTTTTCCAGCATCACACCTTTTGACTCTGGTTCTTGGAGACGCCTGTCTTCATTGAAATTGTTTTTTTTTAAATTCATTCACAGGATGTGGGCGTCACTGGCTAGACCAATATTCATTGTCCATCCCTAATTGCCCAGAGGGCAGTTAAGAGTCAGCCACGTAGCTATAGGCCTGACCAGATAAGGATGACAGTTTCCTTCCCGAAAGAACATTAGCAAACCAGATGGGTTTTCCCTGATAATTGGCAATGGTTTCATGGTCATCATTACACACTATTTTCCCTGTTGACTGGAACCCAAGTGTGCAAGCAGATCAAGTTAGAGAAGATATGTTTCAGTGAATTTATTTTGGAGAACAAGGGTGAGATACCCTTTGGAAGGGTGAGGTATCAGAATGCCTTGGGGGTTCAGGTCCCCTTTGGAGGGGTGGGTCTAGTGCTGTGGAGAAGGGCACCACCTACCCTTCGGTATTGCAAAACGTAGACTAGAGTGTGCCTGAAACATGTTGTCAAATCTATCAAAGCTGTCAAACAAATTAGAATACAAATGGTTATTTTTGTAAGAGATTAGTTGAAGGAAATTCAATGCAGTGATTTCTTTTAATCAAAAAGATTTAAAAAATACTTTTAAATAAATCCTCAACAGACACATAATTTTATTTTTTGCTAGAATGCCTCTTGCGTTTTGTCTATAGTATACACTCAGTGAATAGGTATGAAAGTAGGTATAATGAGAATATTTCTCATCAATTTTCACTCATGAAAAGGAGATTACTGTAGAGGAGAAGAATGAGATATGAGATATTAGACTAGAAAGGATCGAGGTTAGTAAGGAAGAAGTGTTATCAATTTTAGAAGGAGTGAAAGTAGACAAGTCACCTGGACTGGATGGGATTTATCTGAGGATTCTCTGGGAAGCTAGGGAGGAAGTGTTGGAACCTTTGGCTTTGATCTTTGAGTCATCATTGTCTACAGGTTTAGTAGCAGAGGACGGGAGAACTGCAAATGTTGTGCCCTTGTTCAAGAAGGGCAGTAGAGATGACCCAGGAAATTATAGACCAGTGAGCCTTACTTCTGTTGTAGGAAAAGTTTTAGTAAGAATTATGAGAGATAAAATTTATAATCATTAGCAAGCAACAATTTGATTGCAGATAGTCAACATGGTTTCATCAAGGGGAGGTCATGTCTCACAAACCTTGTTGAGTTTTTTGAGAAGGTGACCAAGCATGTGGGTGAGGGTAGGGCAGTTGATGTGGTGCACATGAACTTCAGTAAGGCCTTTGTTAAACTTCCACATGGTAGGCTGTTGGAGAAAATGCAGAGGCATGGAATTGAGGATGATTTAGCAGTTTGGATTATAAACTGGCTATCTGTAAGAAGGCATCGAGTGGTGGTTAATGGAAAATAATCAGCCTGGAGTCCAGTTACTTGTGTAGGCTGTTGGAGAAAATGCAGAGGCATGGAATTGAGGATGATTTAGCATTGAGGATGGATTATAAACTGGCTATCTGTAAGAAGGCATCGAGTGGTGGTTAATGGAAAATAATCAGCCTGGAGTCCGGTTACTTGTGTTGTGCCACAAGGATCATTTTGGGACCACTGTTGTTTGTCATTTTTATAAATCACTTAGACACAGGCATAGATGGAGGGGTTTGCAGATGACACTAAAGTCGGTGGAGTAGTGGACAGTGAGGAAGAACGTTGCAGGTTGCAGGGGGACTTGGATAAACTGTAGAATTGGGCTGAGAGGTGGCAAATGGAGTTCAATGCAGATAAATGTGAGGTGATTCACTTTGGGAAGAATACCAGGAAGGCAGAATACTGGGTCAATGGAAAGATTCTTAGTTGTGTGGATTTGCAGAGGGATCTTGGGATTCATGTACATAGATCCCTGAAAGTTGCCACCCAGGTTGATAGTGCTATTAAGAAGGGATATGGTGTGTTAGGTTTTATTGGTAGAGGGATTGAGTTTCGGAGCCGCAATATCATACTGCAACTATACAAAACACTATGGCCGCACTTGGAATATTGTGTAGTGTTCTGGTTGCCCCATTACAGGAAGGATGTGGAAGCATTGGAAAAGGTGCAGAGGAGATTTACCAGGACGTTGCTTGTCTGGAGGGAAGGTCTTATGAGGAAAGGCTAAGAGATTTGGGTCTGTTTTCATTGGAAAGAAGAAGGCTAAGATGGGATTTGATAGAGAGATACAAGATGATCAGAGGTTTAGAAAGGGTAGACAGTGAAAGTCTTTTTTCAAGGATGATGACGTCAGCTTGTATGAGGGGACACAACTACAAATTGAGGGGTGATAGATTTAAGACAAATGTCAGAAGCAGGTTCTTTACGCAGAGAGTGTTAAGGGTGTGGAATGCCCTGCCTATAGTTAACTCAGCAACATTAGGGAGATTTAAACAATCTTAGGATAAGCACATGGATGATGATGGGATGGTGTAGGGTGATGGGCTTAGCTTAGTTCACAGGTCGGTGCAACATCGAGGATCAAAGGGCCTGTTCTGCGCTGTAGTGTTCCATGTTCTATGTTCTAAAGTGGGGGCTAGTCAGAGTTGAGGCTATCTTTCTTACAATAAATTCTGAAACTTTGCTTATGGTCAGAATTAAATTTCATAATATTTAAATTATAATGATGAATAAATATTTTATATGTCTGACTATTTAACTTTTATCTCTTAACGTTTTGAAGTTGAGAATAAACAGCAAGGTAACTATGATGGACTTACGAGGGGCAGATTGATGCACTAGTGAGAATAATGGACTTAAGCTGCATTTAGGCAGCAATTGAGATCTTCTGGGCTTTAAAGGCACTGCAGTATCACCCTCAGGGTTGCTTTTATTGCACAAGAATTTGACAGAATGGGCAGGAGGAGTGTGGTCCATTAGTTTGGTCCAATATTCTGGTATCAGTGCAACAGAAAGACGAGACAACATTCTGCAACATCAGAAAATTGAGCATTGAATATGATATTTGATTTCTCGTATCTGCCAATCACTGAATAAGAAAAAAGCTCGATCTGTCAACATTTACGTGGAGAGGAATCCAAAGTCCAGCACATGTATTGCAGTGGTTCAAGAAGGAAGCTTACCATCACCTTCTCAAGGGCAACGAGAGATGGGCAGTAAATTCTGGCCCAGCCAGTGACACCCATGTCCCACAAGAGAATTTTAAAAAGTTCTAAAGAGCTAGGTTGTAATTTTCCAATCAGATTTTCTAAACATTTGTAGTTTTGTTTTCTGACCATTTCATAACTAGTCTCTCTCGCTCAAGAGTATTAAAAATGCAAACACTAGCATTATTAACTATAAAAATGTTTGTAATTATAGATCTCAAAATTTAACTCATAACTTTATATTAAAACAAAAGAAACCGGAGGCCTGTCATGCTATTTGTTTAGAAACTCTTATTCCTTATTTCTCTCTCTCTCTCTCATGATTCCTTTTCAGTGATCAGTAATTAGAACGTTCACCTCTACTAATTGTGAACACAATCTAGGTGACAATCAGGTGAAATGATTAACACTCCACAAGTTTCCACAACAAATTAATTTAATTACATTGATCAAATGCACCATGGTCCTGAAATTCCTCAGGAGCTTCTGTCGTTTTGTTTCATCTGCCTGTTGAAGTTATAGCCAGAAATCCAACTGTGCTCAGTCTCTGCCATTTCTGTAAATCTTTTGGCATGTTTCTAATTCTTGAACCTTGAGGTAAAAAGCCAATGTAGGGGTTCTGTATGCCAGCAGTTCCCTTACACAGGCTTCAGTGGAATTCAATATATTACTGGAGTCTAATAGGATACATCAAGTAAGTGAAGGTGAGATTTAGGGGTCATTTTATTATGAAGGATAGTAGAATAAAAAGGGATCTTTTGGCATGATGATAGTGTCCCCATCTCTGAGCCAGGAGACCCAAATTCATGTCCCCTCCAGAAACATCTCAGAACAGGTTCATTAGAAAATATCCTTAACAAGGGTGGAAAGGTTTCCTGTAGTGCAGTGGTAGTGTTCCTGCCTCTGAGTCAGGAGAACTAAGCCCACGTCCCTCCTGTTCCAGACGTGTCTTGTAACATGAATAGACTGATTAAAATATCTGAACAAATATTCCTCACTGAAGGTGTTGGGTCAACAAGGTGTCCCTCAAAAGAAGGTTTTGGACTGAGGAGGCCACAAATGCAATCACAAAGGCTGGCCAAAGTAAACACACTGACACCAAGATGTGCCCAAACTGATATTTATGATTATCTATCCCAGAATAAAGGAATATGCAGCTTGTGGTCCTTCATGCACAAGTGTACATGCACGCATTCAAATGTGTCCACATAAACCCACACTTGCAAACACACATGCAAATACACACAAATGCAAACATGTGCAAACATACTGAGGCACACACATGCACAAATGCAAACACATACATTCAGACATGCATGCACACATTCATTCACACTTATAAAAGGATAGCTTCTCTGTTTAAAAGAAAAAGCTATGTAAACTTTACCTGAAAAGATTTTTCCTCCAGTTTTTCTTCAAATAAATTTCATTTTTGTAGCAGCAGCTACTAGAATAAAGAAAGATGTTTTCAGAGTACAGCTGACTGAACAGGATTGATATATCCTGGGCATTTAAACAGACTGTAGGTGTTGAGTCTGCACAGTCCGAATCCAGCTTTATTGAGTTTCAGTACGGCGCAAAAACCTCTTCGGGGTTTTGGGAAGAAGTTAAGACTTCTCACTTTTAACTTATAGAGTCATGGAGCTGTACAGCATGGAAACAGGCCCTTCAGGCTGACACGTCCATGCTAACCAGGTATCCTAAATTAATCTGGTCCCATTTGCCAGCATTTGGCCCACATCCCTCTAAACGCTTTCTTTTCATATACCCATCCAGATGCCTTTTAAATGCTGTAATTGTACCAGCCTCCACCACTTCCTCTGGCAGCTTATTCCATACACGAACCTCTCTCTACGTGAAAACGTTGCCCCTTGGATCCCTTTCAAAGCTTTCACTTAAATCTATGCCCTCTAGTTCTGGACTCCCCCCACCCCAAGGAAAAGACTTTGGCTATTCACCCTATCCATGATTTGTAAACCTCTATAACCTAAACTGAAGAGGAAAACATGACAGGATTGTTGGATCGCAGCCATCATATTTTCCTCATTATTAAACTAAATTTAAAAGTCACTCAATCCTTATTATAAAGAGCATTATATAACATGTAATAAGTTAGGGGAAAATAGCAATTTAACGGTTTTGACTTTTGTCCTGGTTAACTGCTGTAACAAATTCATCAAATATCCTCAGACAACCCCTTTAATACCCACGACGACTTCTGTCTTGAAAGACAAGAGCAGCACACACATGGGGACACCATCACCTTCAAGTTTCCCCTCCAAGCCACTCACCATCCTGACATGGAAATACATAGCTGTTCCTTCACTGTTGCTGGGTCAGATCCTGAAATTCTCAGCCTAACCGAATTCTGGATCAATCCACAGCAGGTGCACTGCAGTAGTTCGAAAAGGCAACTCACCACCACCTTGGTATGGGCAATAAATGCTTGTCAGCTGGTGATGCCCATATCCCACAAATCAATTTTAAAAAGTCCTTCAACACTATTGAGAACACATCTTTCTCAAGTACAATTTGCATATACATTCAAAATGGGACATTGATGGTTTCTTGACTCTTGACTCTTCTTGCTGCATATTTAATTGCAACTTTTTTTCATTTTAGCCATCATCTTTGTAAACATTTCACCACCCTTTATTACTTAAGTTATCTCATTCTCAAATGTATGCACATCATAAACCAATAAGAAAGCTGCATCTGAGATCTGGTTACCATGCCACAGTGACTTGTATTGAATTTGGCATGCAGAATTGTATATTAAAAATGTATGCCCTGCATTCAGATTGAAATCATTGACATATTCTGATGACATATGATCATTTTGCATCTATGGCATACAAAAGCAGTTGCTAGGATCTAAAGCATCAAGTACAAGACACTCTGGAAGTGCACACCAACTTGCTGACTTTGATCACCCACCGTCCTTCCCAAATGCCTCCCTTTCCCTAATCATTTTCTCTTCCTTTTCATTACCTCAGTGGCCTCTCAGGACTTAGCTCAAGGCCACTGCTGGCAGTACAGCTGCTTGCCCTTCAATGCCGATTTGCACTTTACTTCCTGGGATCGTTCAATCTGTGTCTGCAGTTGCCAATTTTATTTAAATGGTGTTCAAGCCCGAAAAATGGCTGTTCCTCAAATCTATCTATTCCAGCAAAGATTTGCTCAATGTGCTCAGTTTGCCTGGATGAACTAATTTCTATTCTTCTGTTAGGAAGGTTAACCAGCTAGATACACTGGTACCAGACATGAACAGAAAGATCCTAGAAAAGAAGGCCTTCCCTTGTCTAACTTACTTTAATGAGTCAGTCACAACTTTCTGAACCTCTGCAAGTACCTGCAATTTTCAATGCATTTTCTTTAGCTTCTGAGGTTTGGTGAAATCACGCACTCAATTCTGAGCTCTATATTTACTTGAAAATGAACCTTGTTGTCTCAGTTGATGGAACAATACTTCATGGTGTGAATGGGTAATTATTGACCCTGCTGGATCACCAGTCTCACCAATGCACAGCACTGATTGATCGTCCCCATGAGGACATTCTGGAAGTGAAAATGGACGAGGCCGCAGTGCAAAATGGCCTTGTAGTGAATTGGTAGCTGAATTTTCACTGCCATCGGTCTTTACTTTCGATTAACTACATTCGATTCCAAATTGAATAAAAGCTGCAGTGAGACCAGTAAATGAGTTTCCATGAAGAACTTGAATGGTTGTCCTGGACCTTCAGTGGAAAAGGAAACAGATGCAGTGGGAAACCAATTGATTTGAGCTGCTAGTGCAGACCATTCACAGCCTCACCCAATCTGTATAGTGAATCACTAAGTAGACCAATTTACTGAGGAGCCATGAAATCTATCTGCTTACATATACTTACTATTTTGGACTATTTGGCAGTGAAACAGTGAGAGCCACTTTGACTAAAATCAAATGTGCCCATAGACTGTTAACCTATTGTATAATTAGGTTACTGAATTATGTATTAAAGGCCTCTAGACGGGTTGGCAACAACAGCAGCCCTTGTATACATTAGCAGCACTGCAGTATAACATCATAAGGATGACAATGGATGAAGAAATGAACTACTGCAGCTCAGGGAATACAGAACAAGTAAAGCATCAGACTGAGATGGAGGGGTCACTAAAGGAGCAAAGCTGCATTCTCATCAACAGGCTTACTGTAATGACAAAGCAAAAAAATTCATTACAATGTATTTGAAGACATCCTATCCAGTCAATAAACCATTTATTATTCACTACTTCTGTTCAAAAAACAACATATCAACTTTTCCTGACATTAACAAATGTCTATTTTCTAATTAAGGTTTAAATCAAAGGTATACAATCGCTAACGGCTAGACACCGCTCTGCTGCAATTTGGATCCATATTCAAATGTCGGGTTGAAGCAGTTCACTTATGATTAATTGATTTCAATGGGAAAAGAAAGTTCCATAATGTGAGAAGACAGTAAGAGCAGCATAAGCTTCATAAGGAGTAAAAGTCGTTTAGTGAAACTGGAGAGTCTTTGTGATTCAGCGAGTACTTTCAGGAACCTTGAAGAAATTATTTCTCCTGAGGTGATGCTTGAAGCATTGTATCTTTAGGAGATTTTCTTTCCGTCCACTGTTAAAATGAAATCTCACTGACTGCTAACCTTTCGAGTGAAATAGCCTTGTGTTTCTGATTTCTGTAGTTCAAACATACCACTGATTTTAACCATTCATATGATGCCAATGTAGCACACACGCACATGGATAGGCCATTCCTGGCAAAATAATATCTGGGTTATTATGAGAGTCTTTAAAAATGCTAATAGAAAATGTATTGTTCCAAGACTGTATTAATTGTGGCTTATTCTCCATCTTAAGAGAAATAAATTTGGGGAATTCCATTCTTTTCTTCCACTATTTCTCTTCAAGTAGTTTGTCACCATTTCTGACATCATGATTCAACTTTGTATACATTTTTGTGCTGCAATTTAATGGCACTATTGCCTTATTTCAATGTCTTTTCCTGGTGATGGAATTGGCTTTGTATGTGCCACAAAATGGCCAAAAAGGAATCGCTGTGCTATTTTTCCCTCCAACTAATCTTCTTCTTAATGTCCGTGCTCATCAATTCCCTTGCACTTGAAACACTGCCAAAGTTCAATATAAGCTAAAGCTTACTTTTTTATCAAAGGCTAAGTTGTGCTGAGTTTTTTTGGAGGGTGTTGCACGGTCAGACCCAGGGAAGGTTCTTGCTGCATCTGAAGAAACTTACCTTGATAATAACCTACCCCACTCCTGACAAATGATTCCCACTCCATCTTACCATATGCCATCGCCACAAAATGTGTCACTCTGCAAGTGTTCTGGAATTTACCAGCCTCCCTTGCATCTGCACCATCTTTAAAAGTGTATTGTATACCCTGAGAAATACTGTCAGTGTGGAGCTGTGCTGCATTTTCCCCAGACTTGGCCATCACAGGCATCCCTCTGTGCAAACAGGGAGATGACGACCTGCTGGATGGGATGGTGGGACTTCATCTTCAAATCCAGGGCTAGCATTTGCACCATGACACCAGACCATGCCACACAGGCCTAACTTACTAACCAGGTCAGTGCAGTCTCAGCCATCTGAAGGAATATACAGCAATGCAAGAAGAAGATCAATGAGTATATATGCCACCTCACACTCGGTTCATCTTTGCTACTACACCCATCTCCTTCTCAGGCTCATGCTCTCCTACTGTCACTATTGCCTGCAACATCTTCCCTCACTTGCTCTCATCCACCCCAATCCCCAAATTCAATAATCATGCCTCGTTCAAGACACCTTCCCACCTGCTCCAAATGTAACAGCTATACCATCTACTTTCATCTCCCTTCAAACCCACCTCTCTCTCATTGCAGGAGGATAGCAGCTCCTCACATGGCAGGAAGACCGAGGACAGGTGGTGGGCTGCTCGACTTCCAGTTCCTCAGGGGCAGAATGCTCGGACTCTGGTTGCCCCAAGTGGATGACTGACCATTTCCGAGACAACAGACTGGTAATGGAGGCAAGCCTCGATGTACTGTGCAGGGAGTCTTTCCCTGCACAAAGGCTAACATTGTTGACTTGACAGGAATCTGGCAACCATGAAAGGTTTATGTTTCTTTTGTGTCTGTGCCAAAGGACAAAGCAAGACAGCAAAATATGAGCCTTTTATCTCTAGCTGAGGGGACAAAGTGCAACAAGGCAAAGCAAGGCTGAGATGCTGTGAAAATACAGGTAGGGTCAAAGCAAGTGAGCTCTGTGACAGTGAGCAAAGTGCCTGGAGATGTGGGCTGGTCCAGTCCGTGAGCAGGGTGTATGAGCCTGAGTGCATAGTGTCCTTGCTCGAGCTTTACAATGATAGGTATCAGTGTAGCCCAATGAGCAGCACTGAAGTGCAGGAACATCCTGCACATGGATCCGAGATGTGCCATGAGAGCTCTAAGAAGCTGGCATATATTGGGTGGACATGGGGTACACATTATCAGTACTCATTGATCGTACCTCGGGCTGTTGGTACCCAGCATCCAAATGCTCAAGCTGTGAACCGAATCTGCCAGGTACCCACTCTGGCTTCCTTTGTTTTTTTCAATACCTAGCTGGCTTGATCAGGTTGGTAAGGTAGACAGAAGAATATTAATGGAGCAAGTTATGCCATTAATAAGGCATTTAACAAACCGAATCCCCATTTATCAGTATTTCGCTGTTGCCTAGCAAGAAACCCATCACCCACCTTGTGAAAAGCATAAAAAATGGAATGTGTTGCTCTTCACATTGAGACCGACCTCATTGGATTTCTCATCTAATTCTCACACAAATCTCACCGTAGCCCACATTGCTCAGACCCTGATGAAACTTTGCTGCCAGTTTTTATCTTGTCTTTTGTTTGCAATTCTTTGATGTTGTACCTTCTTTTCTATTGGTGCTCTTTATTACTTTCTCCTTTTTCTAATTTTCTTTGGCCATCCCATCCTTCCATTTGCTTTCCGTACAGTCTCCTGTTCTTATCTGTTTCCTGACCTCTGGTGATCTGTCGGACTTAGCAACACCCATACATACTATTGCTATTTGGCACCACAGTATAAACAGTTTCTGCTGCATTTCCCAAAATTGGAAAGATTTGATACAGGCAAAATAGAAAAATCGATTCCCAATCCATGTCATTAAAAAATATCGCAAAAGTCAACAACAGCAAGAAATTGAATGGCCAAGAGTTGCATGAATTGGGACATGTTAGTGGCGGATGCCAGAAACTGGACACTTAACTCACCTGACAGCTCATATTGCCTCTATGCTGCAACTTGCTGGAAATGTGAATTAATGCATCAACAAGGTGCATCTCAGAACCCTGGACATCAAACCAAATATTGTTTCTTATTAATTACTGAATTGCAAGAATACAGAAAGAAACAAAATGAATGATGAAGGAAATTGGATGAGTTAATTTAGAATTGGCAAGAGAAAGATTGAATTCAGAATGAGAAAAGAATTACAAAGGTAATTTTAAACAAAATTGAATGTAGGATTTTATAAGCCTAAACAAACAATGTGACACCTGAAGGAGTGAGATTCAATAGTTGCAACTGGTCAGTTTCAGGATTTCCAGATTTTAATTTCATGTCCCGGATCATATATCATTAACAGTATCCTTTGAAAGTAATATCAGCCCTAGTTATCTACAGCAGATCCAGTGGACTATTTCTGGAGCTAAGATGTGTATTTTATATCTGTGCATACTAGATGTCCTGCCACTGCTGGGCAGTTGGTATCTACCCAGTAGCAAATTTCAGGAAGCTAAGGTAAGCTTAGATGTTTGCACTGTAGTATGATCCTTCCATTGCATGAAATTAATTACCCATTATATGCTGAGAGACAGTCTCTTGTAGGCTGAATCACGGAGCAGCACTCACTAAGGTATATGTTTTTCAGTACGCATAGTGGTATTGCGTTGGTCTTAGTTCCTGTGTCAATTTTAACTTTTAATATGTATTGCTGTGTCTTTTCAGGGCATATGACGCAAATGATGATAGAAGTTTCTGATCATATAATACCAGTCAATCTCATTGGCTTGTTGCACTTTGCTGAAGGTGGCAAAAAGTATTGGCTGCATGTCATGGTTATTGGCCTGTCACTTTGGTTTCATATTTGTGTGCATGTTCAAGTAATGGTATGGTCTTTTTCATTGCTCAGAAGGGCCTCCCGAAAGACTTTAATCAACAGAGGAGTGCATACTTCTTCAATGAGCTTCTCTTAGATAGCCCCTTCAGGTCCTCTTCTCATACTCTCTGTTGTAGAATGTTTCAACAAAACTTATGGATAGACTGTTGGGGTTTCTGTCTCTTTGACCTGACTTAGAGTCTGGTTTTCCTGAAGCTCATGACAATTTTGAGATGGTCTTTCAGACTTGCACATATTAATCATGCAATGCCTCTCCTTGCCAACGGCAAAGAAGATTTTCAAAGACTTCTTCTTGGGATCATTTATCATTTGATTAGCAAGATGAAATTGCATATATTAGTTGAATAACTGTAATTTAATCCATAATTAAGGGCTTGATTTCCATTTTTGCCTTTCATGGAATGTGAGCATTCATTGCCTGTCCCTTGTTGCTCTTGAGAAGGTGGTGATGAGTTGCCTTCTTGAACCATTGCAGTCCATGTGCTGTTGGTAGACCCACAATACTGTTAAGAAAAGAATTCAGGATTTTGACCAAGCGACACTGAAGAAACTGACATATATTTTCAAGGCAAGATTGTGAGTGGCTTGGACTGAGACTTGTAAATGATGTTCCAGTGTATCTGCTCCCCTTGTACCACTAGATGGTGGTAGTTATGGGTTTGGAAGGTGCTGTCAAAGCATCTTTGACAAATTTCTGGAGTGCATCTTGTAGGTAGTACATGCTGCTGCAACTGAGTGTCAGTGGTGAAGTGATTGAATGTTTGTGTGGGTGTCATGCCAATCAAGTGGGCAGCTTTGTCTCGACTTTTGTTGAAGATGTTTTGTTATTGTGAGAAGTAGAGTTCAGGATTTCTATTCTTACACTTGTTTGCTTTCCTCATATTTCATTTTTCCTTTCTCTGCTTCTGTTACACTGTACCCTTCACTGTTACTGTTACTGTTCCTTTATTGGGCTTATTCATTTATAGCTCAAAATGTGTTGCTGGAAAAGCGCAGCAGGTCAGGCAGCATCCAAGGAACAGGAGAATCGATGTTTCGGGCACAAGCCCTTCTTCAGCCCTTATTCATTTATATACTGTTTCTTTAAGAAATGCAGCCTGTAGTAGTAGGTTTCTGCCACTGGATGGTGCATTAATTGTTGCACTTGCCATGGTAACTCCTCGACCAATCATAGTTCACTTGGCAACCAATCAACACATTCTGCTCATACAGTATAAAAATGGTGTTCCCCTTAAATTGGTATTCTTGTGAAATGTGTTGATGAATGCAAGATAAAAAAAACTCAACAAATTTATGTGTTTTTTTTCAGCAAAACTCAAGTGCTATACTGCAATGGTCAAATGTGTTAATAGTTATAGAAGTGGCTCGTTTCTGAAACACAATCCAAATTTCAAAGTTGAACTAGATTTCCACTGATAATGGCGGGAGTCTTACTAAGGTTATTCCTTTTCATTCATTCTTAGATGCAAGGAACACAGAAACAAATTACATTTATATGACTCACTCAATTTTCAAGCTAAATAAAAAAAAAACACAAATCAGAATAATTATATATGATTATTATCTGCCCGACATTTAAATGCTAAATGTTGATACATTGAGTTTTATTAAAAATAATAAGGTACAAGTAGCTAATTCACCAATACATAACCCGATAACATTTTTAGATGCATGTCAATATTAGGATGCAACAAGGGTTAGAGTTTTTGACTGCTAGTTAATATAGGCTTTTAACTGTGCTGTTAGAGGAATCCCCATTGCTGTAATATTACATTCAATTTCTTGTTGTAGCTTAAAAGTCCGTGTAGACTATAGTCAGAAAGCAATAGACAATTTGTCTGCTAAACAGGTAAGGGAATAAATTTATTATTTATGCTTCATTCTTTCACATATTAAACATGCATAAATGCACTACTGAAGGTATGATCTGATGTTGACAATACTTAATTGGCATAGAGCAAGGAGCGATCCCACTTCTGTGCCGAGAAACCGCAGTGAAAGGAAAAACAACTGCCAAGTTGAAAATATTGCTGTTGACCTTTAGCTCTTTGTATGATCCCATGGTTTCTCCTGTGCCCAGGATATCTCAGTAGCAGTAGGCAAAAGAATTACATGAGGTAGAGAATCATGTTATCACTGGAGAGTTACCACTATATGCTTATTTTGCAGCGGACTAGCTCCAGTTCCTCCACGAGTAGTCTCTCTCACGTCAAACAAGTATGATAGGAAACATCACAATCCAAAGTAATTATTTTTTTCTCTTCCTCTGGTCTGCAATCACAGTTGGCAAACCATCAAAGTGCCACAATAGACTCACTATAAATGGTGCCCATATCTCCCTTCTCAGACCATATATTTTCATATTTTCTCACTATTGAGGAAAAAATAAATCCTTTCACATTAGGAGAATGCTGCACGGTGGTGCAGCAGTATTGGGCTGCAGGGCTGATTCCCCCATGCCACTAAGCTCCTGATATTAGTCAGGCTGCTGAGGCGAGATTACGAAGACGAGAGGATCTGAACAGTGAGGAAACAAAATTGGAAGGATAGTCACCCCCAGGCCAGAATTCTGCTCTTTTCAGCAGCTGGTATTGGCAGAGGCCTGGTTAAAGGTTGCCCACCTGACATTTCAGAAGTAATTGGTGCAAAAAAAAAGCAATTTCACATTCTCATGCATATTTAATATCATTGTGAAAAACGTAACCTCCAGGTGCTATAGCTCTGGTGAATCTGGAAAGTTGTGGCTCTTGAACCATAACATTTTAAAGCACAGAGGAGACTGTTCAACTCATAAGACTAGGATTTGAACATGCTGACCTGGATAGGGATGAGGGGAACATGAATATTGACTTATGATTCACCTGTCCCTTACATCATCCAACTTCCATTCTCATTGGCCTCAACTGGAACCACCATTCAACAACAGCTCATCCATGATCCCAATATTATGCCCGGCAGGGAATAATCTGCAAAGTTCCTTGTTAGAGTAATTCAAAATCAATCATTTTGCTACGCTGTCATTTTATTACCTTATATTTTGCTTTGTTTTATCGATTTATGTCATTGTCTTTCCAAAATAGAATGATGACTGATTTGATGATCCACTGGTAAGAAAAAATTCCGTGCCTTAATAATCCTTCATGCAAAAAGATTTTCCCAAACCCCCTTCTGACTCCCTCCAAAACAACTTTAAATTGATGATCCTTCATCACTGACTTCCAACACGAAAAAAATAGCATTTCCTTATTCACTTGATCAAACCTTACATTATTAAAAAAAATCCTTCCCTTTTTTCAGTGGAAATAGACCTCACTTCATGAATTGTTTCTCATAATTATAGTACCATATTTTGGAAGCATCCTAGTTTATCTATGCCGAGCACTCTCTATAACTTTAATGTCCTTTCTGTCACCAGCTGAACAAAATGTGCATTGTATTATAAGCTTATCTGAATCATTAGTTTGTGTAAATGTATGAACATTTCTTTCTATCTATATCACTATTAATAAAACCTAATGTTTTATTGGTCTTTGTATGGCTTTACGTAGCTGCACTCACACTTTCAGAGAAGCATGGAAATTATGTTGGATTTCACTGGCCTGAGCTGGAATGAGGCACGCTTAATAGAAAGGAGAGTAGAAAGCCACAAACATCAGTGACATGACCCAAACAGCTCACACATAATGTAGCCTGCAGGTAAATCTAGAAAGGGGGAATGGCAGTCGACAAGTGTGGAGGAGAAAGAGATGACTGGGTAAAAGGAATACTTCCAATTGCAATTTCGGCAAGTGTTTTTGAAACCATATATATCATATAGGTTGGTGTCTTCAAAGGCTGACAGATAGGTTGCACACAGACTTAGTTGTTTCAAATAAGTCAACTGCATTCACTGCAGCCAAATGTTGGGAAACAATTCTGATGTGTTGGCTTACCTTTTTACATTTTCACCCTTTGTTATCCGTGTGGTGGATGTGCTCCGATATATTGCCCTCCATACTGCAATGCCCAATTTACATCAGTTAAGCTGGAGAGATTCCAGCAAATGTCAAGGCTTTGTATTAGAGCACCTTGGTCCTTCTGTTAATCTATACCTTCCAATGTGTTTCTCAGAAACATATTTGTGCATTTGGCTTTCTGTTCCTTTATGCCAGTAACATCAGACCCTCTGGATGGAATCCACCAAACAAGCATCGATTTTCAAAGACTTAGGAATGAACATGAGTGGGTTATGGTCAGGACAGCAGAAAAGGTGATTCGTTTGTCATTGAGAAAGGCCGTCAATAAGTTCTCCTGCTGAGACTTCAGAAGTGGTGTTATATCACAGACAGGCATGCTCAGAGACATGCTATGTGCATTGGCCAACCTGTCACAGTGCCACTATTAACACTTGGAGAGGTTTGTCTCCAACTTGGTCAAGGGCATTCGGCAGAGCATGGACTCTCCACAACATCTGATCCACTTCTTTATCAAGTTGCAGACCCAGGGACACTATAACTATTGCCCATGTACCTGTTGTAACCATTGTGTTAATAAACCGTTATTGTGAAGGCTGCATTAACACTCCCTGCAAATCCAGAAACTCCAAACACACTCCAGGTTACTTATAGACATTTCAAATTTTAAAAAAAATCTTACTTCTAATTCAGGTGCTTGCCTTTGAAGGAACAGAAGCTCAAGGTCAAAGTCACGGAGTTTCACAAATGTTGGATATTAAATGCTTGGGCAGAGTAGGCTATGGACCAAATGAAGGTAAATAGGATCAATATAGTTTGGTATTGTTAATTAACATCGACATGGTAGGATGAAGAGCTTGCTCCTATGCTGCATGGTTCTATGTCTGTATGACAAAATTTACTTGAATCTGGATTATCCAGTGAGACATCCTGATATTTCATCAGCTTGTTGGTTAGGTGACATGAGAGTTGCATACATTCTCAGCCTTTGGTGCACAGCCAGGACACTGAGGTAGTGCACACACTTTTCTGACAGAATATGATATCTGACATAAAAGAAAAGGCCAAAAGCATCTCACACACTAAGAAAGCAGCACCAGGCCTGTGTAACACCACTTTTATGTCTCGGCATCAATTCATTTCGAGAGCTGCCTATTCTTTATCAAAGAAATAACCTGTACAAGTTTTCCAGGGTTGAGTCAAGCTGATAAACTGTTTATTTAGTTGATCAAAAAATTACACAAATTGATTGACAGCTCACAGCCTGCAGTTTCTGTTGTCCAATTTCACAAAACTGCTGCCTCTTAAAAATGTCTCTGGCCTGAAATGTGCAGTTGGAATGACAGAATACTATCAGCTTTCTCCATCATTAATCTGTAAATCTGACAATGACATTTGATGTTGCATCCAAATTAAAATTGGAAATCAAGGGACTCGTGTTAGTAAATCCCCACTCCTCCATAGCGTTTGCTGTTGAACTGCCGATTGATGGCAATTAATTAGAGATCACAGATTTGAGATGAACTTTTTTACTCTGCTATCCTTGATGTAAAGGAAAAAGTGAGGACTGCAGATGCTGGAGATCAGAGCTGAAAATGTGTTGCTGGAAAAGCGCAGCAGGTCAGGCAGCATCCAAGGAACAGGAGAATCGACGTTTCAGGGATAAGCCTGAAGAAGGGCTTATGCCCAAAACGTCGATTCTCCTGTTCCTTGGATGTATCCTTGATGTAAAAACAATTAGAGAAGTGTTGTATTGTTGAATGCAAACTAACTGGGTTTCTGTGCACTATAATTGCTACTGAAGAAGCTCTTTATTCCTGGAAAAGAAACATTCTTATATTTGTGGAGTGGCAAATTTCTCTTTTTCTCCCATTTTCACCCTCATCTTACATACATGTTTTAATCTTTTATTATTGTCTATAAAATCATTAAAAGAAAATACATTTAATTTGCTACTTTTCTGATTTGCTGTCTGTGGGAATTCCTCAATGTTATTGATTGCATTGCTTTCTTGATGACAGTGTTGATACTGACGCAGTATGATTCCATGTACAAGTATCAGTAAGAAGACAATGCCAGGAAATTTGAAATCCACACCATATAGGTCAATAGATCCTCCCATGCAGCTTGTTCTGAGGTCAGGAGTGTATACCATTACTTTGCCGCTCACTACAAACTTCAGACCTATTAAGAAAATGGCTCGTCCACTAATCAATTCCATAAATTTCTGAATCCCTTGAAAGAAAACATTTGACTTAGGCACATCAGATTATTCTTTTGTCAGAACACTATTGAATTTCATGGAATTCTGATATATTGCACAAATTAAATGTTCGACACATTTTTTGTTTCATTATTCTACCAGCACAAGTGAAAATTTCACGAGTACTTGTAGAAATCAAAAATGATCATTTATATGTTAAATAATCCAATAGCAGCGCACATTGTTCTAGAATTAGTTTTAAGAGATAAAACTTTCAACAAGAACTGCATGTACACAGAATAAATAAGCAATTACGCTAATGACAATGAGTTCCAGACATCATTCACTGAGATCATCCTAACACACTTGTGTCTTTAGTGTTTAGGAATTTTTGACTTCTCAAACTCAAAAGAAGTAGCCTACCTTACCATTGCATCTTGTAAATGGTCTTTATTCTGTTATGCTCAAATCTCTAATTGGGCAAAGCTAAAATTTCAGAAAAGCAAACAAAAATAGTTTGTGCAATCCATTTTAATTTGCTTCACACTGTGATAATCAATTATGCGAGTCAACATTATAATGTTGTGTTGTTGTTGCTTATAACATATTGTCATCGGCCTTGCTGAAGCTTAAACACCAACCTACTTCCTGTTTCAGGTTTAAGGCTTTTTAAACATAGCTATTGCTTTAAGATTTTTCTTCTTCCTGTCTGAAGCCACCAAACCCCTCTTGTAGCATGCTCTCAGTAGATTATTGGTACGTCATTGCAACAGTTGTAGACTCACCAACTTTAAGGACATTTAAATGGTTATTGGATAAACATATGGATGAAAATGGAATAGTGTAGGTTCGGTGGGCTTCAGATTGGTTCCACAGGTCGGTGCAACATTGAGAGCTGTAGGGCCTGTACTGCTCTGTAATGTTCTATGTTCTATGTTCTATGCTCTATAATTCTTCATACACTTGACAATTTGAGCATAATTTTGACTGGACAATTTGCAGCCAAGTTCAATCCTAGATTCAGCTGAAATTTGGACAAAGGGTGTTATGGTAACCACGGTGTGTCAGAGATCCCTGGCGAATTCCTCCCTTTTTTTCAAAAGGAAATGGAACCAGTTGTAGTACTCTTGACTGGCTAAGATCATTGACTTAATCGTGGCCTGAGAACAAACTTAGAATCACTTGGTCCATTTAGCTCAGTATTATGTTAAGTGACGTAATCATTCTCCAATCTGGGAAACTGAAGTGTAATGTTAACTGTGTTGCATTCTTGCAACAGGCTGAAAAGTTGGCAATTAAAATGTAGTTCTTCATTTCAACCGTCATCCTTTAAAAAGTCACACATAGTCAACTGGAATATATTGATGTCACTAAGGCTACCGTTTTATCACAATGTCAGTATTTACATTTATTGTTCATTTGTTAGCAGTAGTCTTTTTGCTGCCTGTCAGGAAATATCTTGTTTCAAACGTTATGCACAAAAATTAACTAATTAATTGTAGGGACTTTTTTTAACAATTGATACAACAATAAGAATTGGGCAAAAAACTTAACAGAGTTTTAATGTTACCTCAAGAGCCATAGAATATAACAGTGTAAAGGGAATGATGTGCCGTGGTGGCTCAGTGGTTAGCACTGCTGCCTCACAGCACCAGGGACCCAGCTTCAATCCCAGTCTTGGGCAACTGTCTGTGTGGAGTTTGTACATTCTCCTCGTGTCTGCGTGGACACCCTCTGGGTGCTCCAGTTTCCTCCCACAATCGAGGGATGTGCAGGTTAGGTGGATTGGCCACGCTAAATTGCCCATAGTGTTCAGAGATGTGTAGGTTAGGTGCATTAGTCAGAGGAAATGTAGAATAATAGGGAATGGGTCTGGTTGGGTTATTCTTCAGAGGATCAGAGTGGACTTGTTGGGCTGTGAGGCCTGTTCTACACTGTAGGGATTCTATGATAAAAAGGGAACATATAAATGTTTTTGTTAATTCCAAAACAGACTGTTTGGACTATTGTAAATGTCTCTATACCTGAAGCATAATCTGCAACATACATGTTAGCAGTTCTATGATAAGACATCATTTTCCAATTATCATAAAGCAAACAGAACAGTTGAGATGATGTGAAAACTGATAGTGAGACAGGAACAACTTATCAATATTATCTAAAACCTGAAACTAACTTCCGAATCTGGCTCTGTGTAATGCATTGTAAACTTGTTGTCTCTTCCCAAATATCTTCAGAAAGAACTAAAAATGATTTGAAAACTGTCCTGGCATGGTCAGAATTTCTCATCAGTGATATGTATGTGAGCTTAGTTCTGGACCAGGACACATTTGCTTCCTAACTAATGGCATGAAAAATGTTAGGTTGCATCCTGGCATCACCTGCAGGTTTGATTAGGAAATGTTATTCAATTGAGACACACCAGTAATTACTTACTACCTTTTCACCTCAGGGGCCAAATTATCTATAAAATGCCCTTCTGAAACAGAAGCTGACAGCTGTAAACGTGATAACACGATATTATATATTGCAGCAGACATACAATCTTCAGCACGCACCCACGATTTCAAAGTTTTAATCGAAATTTTGCACTCATCAAGGTGGGAGGTATCTTTTCTGGGAATTGAAATATCTCGTGTCGGCATCAAGTTACACCTCACACAGGTTAAATCAGACAGATCTTCTTGTAATCTGCATTGTAGTTGTTTACACTTAATAATCACACAATGAATGTTGGCCCCGCTAGTGACTTCAACATTCCATGAATGAACAATGTGCCCAATTCACTCAGTTTGGAAAGGAGACAAATATCTTTTTGTTTTGCCCCCAATCTTATGTACTAAAATAGTGCAAAATTCATAATCATTGCATTATCACAAGCATTAACAACCTGAGGCACCCTCAATTGTGCAAGCATGAATATTCCTTACTTTTGTTTGCATTTTTGTGATGCTGAGATGAGTGTGTGTGTTAATGGGAGCCGAAATGAGGAATGGTGGGTCCTGAGAATTAGTATTCACTGAGAACTGAACCAATACTTCCTCAACCCAGTGCAAGTAGAAACATACACACAAAAGAATTAAAACTTCCCCCAGATCAGCCTCAGTGAGGTTTGAACCTAAGGTTCTCTCGATCCGTTATTATACTGAAATATATTTACACAGAACCTCAGTTTGACTAGCCTTGAAGCTCAGAGCAAGTGCAGAAAAGATTTACAAGCAAGTTACCAAAATTCAGTGGATGCATGCATCAGGAAATATCGATCAAACTATAGTTATTTTCTCTGGATGGGAGATTGAGAGAACTTCAAATTTCTGAAGGGTATTGAGAGCATGAATATGGAGAAACTATTTCCATTTGTGGGTGTGTCCACAGATATGACTATAACTATAAGATAAATGTTAACAGATCGAATAAGAGATTTCGTAGTACAGAGGATGGTGAGAATGTGGAATTTGCTGCCACATGGTGCAGACTAAGTAGACAGCCATGATGCATTTCAGGGAATTCTTGATGCATACATGAGATAGACGGTAACTGAGAGATATAGGGAAGGAGTGGGAGAGGTAATTAGGATGGGTAGAGATTCATGTAAAGTATGAACATAAATCAGTTCATTTTTGTGCTTCAAATTTTACATTATTTTATGTATATAATTAAACCATAAACATGTGTAAAAATTACATTTATGAATACCAAACAGAAGAGATTGCAAATGTTCAAACAGAGTTATCTTAGAAATCTTAGAAATCTTGGAGTCAGGGACAATTTTAAAGGACCCTTGCCTTTATCTTTGGAAAGAGCCTTGAAAGATTTGCACACCAAAGTGAACGCTCTTGCAATTTCAGAATCTAGGATCATTGATGGTTAGTTGGCCTTTCAGTCCTTGCAGCCTATAACTTGTATTGTTGCTAGACACCGCTCCCCCTCCCACTCCCACTCCCACTCCCACTCCCATTCCCATCAGACAAAACATAGAACTATACAGCACAGGAATGGGCCCTTCAGCCCACGATGTTGTGCCAAATCTGACACCAAATTAAAGTAATCCCTTCTGCCTGCCATATCCCTCTATTCCTTGTATATTCATGTGCTTATCCACAAGTCTCTTAAACACCCCTATAGTATCTGCCTCCACCAACATGCTTGGCAGTGCATTCTAGACTCCTACCACTCTCCGTGCAAACATCTTGCCCCTCACATCTCCTTTGTACTCTCCACCCACTCCTCCCCTCCACGTTAAATGCCCCTAGGATTTAGACATTTCAACTCTGGGAAAAAGGTTCTGACTGTCATCCCTATCTCTGCATCTCATAATTGTATAGGCTTCCATCAAGTCTCCCCTCAGCCTCTGCTGCTCCAGAGAAAACAACCTGAGATTTTCTCGCCTTTCCATATACTCATATCCTCTAATCTAGGTAGCATCCTGGCAAACCTCTCCTGCACCCTTTCCAAAGCCTCCACATCCTTCCTGTAATTTGGGGACCAGAACTGAACCAAATTACAATACTTCTTGGGATTTTCAAAGCTAGAATTAACACAGAGGATTCATTTTACTTAACTTCTTCGTCTTCTGCCCTCCTAGATTTTACTGTTCCTTCAGGTTATCAGGTTTGAAGCTGAGGTATTAAAGGTTCAAATTCAACTATGTGAAGTGTGCAGCAGCACATTTAATAATTTCCGTAAAATTTTTCTCACCATTATTTCAACAAAGTCTTCAACCTATTGATGATATAAGGACATCTCTGAAATATCAAATGGAGTGTACTTGTTGTGAAGGAATTAACACACGTATTGCAAATGTTACACAATCTATCATGAAAACTTCCCAGTCGTCACTGTGTTAGGCACTCCTGAAGAGGCTTTACATTCCTGTCTTGGAAGCTTTTGATTTATTTGATGATCTAAACCATTTAAGATGATTTTGCAAATTTAGTCTGATTAGACATTGGAAAAAGGTGAAATCATGTTTTTAATTTGTTTCCATCTCCATTTTTCTGTCAATTACAATAAATTTGATCAAGTTCTTGGATGTGCCTGCTGCAGATGACACAAGCAAAATCTCAGTCGCTAGTTTGATACACCTATAACAATCATATGCAGTCAAGACAAGTTGTTTTCTTCTACGTATTAAATGGTTGCATGCTGTCTCTGTTTATGAGTTCCGTGTGTCAGCTGTTAAGAGCATTTGAATGTAGGAGGGAAATAGCCGTAGGGGATGTTCCTTATTAAAATCACGTGACAAAAAATCAATTATTATGAACAAATATAAAATTAAATTTAATTGACTTAGTTGCCATTGAAAATTCCAGTCAGATTATAATCCCACAGATTTTATAGGTAAGTAGGAATAAAAGGTATTAAGAGAACATTAAGAGTTTGCAGGTGTCCCATTTGGTTAATGCTGGTGGCCTTGCTGTCACACAGTGACAGGGTCCTATCACTGGACTGCTGCAATAGTCAGAAGCAGACACTGGACCCATTTCTCAAGCAACCCAGAGTCCCAGTGACATTGCTATGGCCCTGAGAGCAAATTTAAAGAACACATTGTCAGAGCGTGTACTAACATGCAGGTCTGCCTTGCCCCCCGAAGGGTGTGTGGTCCCTACCAAACACTCAGAAAGCAGCTAAAAACGCCTCTAGAAATCTAACACTGCCCCAGTGCTAAGACCCAGACCCCTAGATCTTGTTTCCCTCTTTCGATATCTGCAGTTTGAAAGTCAGACTTGAAACTTCAATTTGCCTTTTGGCCACCAGAGTGACCAGTCCTCAAACACACTGCATTAGTCAGCTGGCCAAATGTTAAAACAATCAGAATGAATCTTAGCCAATGTCGATCTGAGAGACTGCGTGGTACCTGCACAGCTTGATATTCAGTTCCACTGCAGTTAACAGAATTAAATATCAGCCGCTGTGAAGGACGACCACTTGTTTTGCACCATTGCCCAAGATGGATTTCTACCCCAAGGTCTCCCCAAATCAACAGTAGTTGCAAGCATAAATGAGAAAGGATTTATGGACTGTTTCCCCAAGTGAACAAATCCAAATTCATATATCCTGCACAATACAAGGCCATAAAGTTCTCATTTAGGGTTTAAAAAGACAGGAAATGAACTGCCTGCAGATCTAGTGGTAGCTGTTCTTGACTCACAAGGAAGAAAAGTTGTGAATTTTGAGCCCCACAGCTGCTCGTCACTCTAGCTCACTTATCTCAATTACAAGTGCTTGAGCATCTCTAAGTGAGAGAGAAAAATGCTGCGACAGACACATTTCGCAACTTCCTATGCCTCTTTTGTGGCAATCATCAGGTAACACTGTCAATAGTGATGCAAAAATCCATGCCTGAACTATAAGAGGTTTTGTGGTCAGTGACTGACATCGCTGGATAGAAACAACCAATAACATGTTACAGTGAAGTGTCACCTACTTTTGTAAATATGATGTTGGGGGAATTCTTCAGAGAAAACTTGTTGCATGGTCAATTTAAGTTCTTAGCTGTGCTGTTTCTTTTTAATCCTTATCTATTTCAAAGAAATCAGGATGTCAATTTAAGTGAGAGAGTGTGTATATATATTCATAAAAATCCATAAATACTTTTAAAATACTTCTCTATTTCACAGAACTTCAGTAATACCTCAGGAAGAACATCATTCCTATTAATAGCTTTTATAGCCAAAATATAAAATACAAAACAGGAAAATCCACTTTGTATTCACATTAACTTTTTATTAATGTCATCAACATGGATATATACCCAGTCAAACTGTTCCTTACTCCGAGTTAATAATGCAATTGAACATCTTCGAAGCTAGGGCAAGTTCTCCAGATGAGTTTCTTTGCTTATACTAGGTAGTGCCATTAGAGTGCTTTAGCTTCCATTAACTTGTCACTTCCCTTTGCTACCAACTTTTCAGGGAGTCTATTCATTCTGACAGAACTACTGCCTGTCACATGAAGTAATGGCTCAGTACAAATAAGCAGGAACACCCTCAAAGCTGATGGATTAACCAGTGATCAAGACTGGCATTAAAATCTCTACAAAGGCAGAACTAAAGCAAACTGACAATATTGTATTTAATTATCTAAACAATGTACAGATAAGGATTACATTTCTGTGTACAAACACTCAGAATTCTGCTTGATATTTATGGTTATGACTATCTGTTATTGCTAAAGAAAAAAGATATGCCATTTGAAATGGAAGAGATTTACAATTTGGTTACATTGTCTAATGGTACTTTCCCATAATCAGATATAAACTGTAAAAGAACAAATTTCATTTACAATTAATATCATCTTCATTAATGTTAAGGTCGCTTTTGGATTTTGCATAAGACTAAATAATTTATAGAATTTGTTCTGCATGTACGAGAATCATATACAGTGGTGACTCATATTACTGAGGATATTTCTACAAAGAAAACTGTTCTGCTTCAAATTCAATCTGTCACAGATAAACTACAATTTGTGATAAATTATTTCAAAGCTAAATGCAGATCCTATATTTTTGGTTAAGTCAGTAAAAAAATCAATGCTTTCTTGTGTCATATCGCCTCAGAAGAGTAGTGCTTAACAAATGCATATCTCCCTACCTAACGATCTTTTTTTCCTTCTCCCCAAGTATTTTAGTCAAGCTCATCAATTACACCTAACAGTTTAAATAGCTGGCAGTGTTTACACAACACACTTTCCGGGTTACGCAGCCTGATCCCGCAGCTCATTAAAAGCTTCTACATTTATTTGCTGTGTGATACAGTCCTTAGCTCTGGCATAACATATAAAAAAAGGGGCCAATTTTATTTTTCCCTGTGGTGTTAATTGGTTGAGCACATTGCCTGCCTCTTCATTAATTATGTCAATGCATATGAAATTTCCATTATCCTACCGGTACATTAACAAGGTGTCAAAATGTAGTTGACATGGTGCCAGCACATTGCTGTGGATGTGAAATGTATAGTGAGGATTATCAGTGGCCTGAATTTTATTTATACTGAGCATCTTTGGCAGATGCTGCCACCAATTTTCCTCCTAGCCCATTGGAAACTGCCAGTCTCCAGAGGTAAACAAGATCAACCTTACTACTCAATGTAGATAAATCCTCATACACCAAGTAGATAATGGATCTGGAAACACTATAACTTTATGGGACAAATAAAGGATAAAAGGATGACCTGTGACCTAAATAAATGGAGAAACTGCAAAGCTCATTTCAGACAATCTACAGATACTCATCACAACAACTCCCAGCAAATCACTCACCACTGGTAGTGCAATAAACTCTGCCTTTTTTTCCTTCTGTCTTCACACAAAGCTTGATGATGCAGACTGGAAGGCCCAGATAGAAAGCTCTAAATGTCTGCATTGTAACTGAGTGAATAACAGCCCCTCAGCCTCAAAATCAACATGAAATTCAATAGTATTCATTTAATATCAGCAACATTGGCTTTGTAGGGATTTAAAACAGAAAAAAAGCTATAAACTCTTAACAGCAAAGCTATTGACTCTGGAAGAATTTTCTGTGTATTAGTTTCATTGTTACACATATCAAAATTTTATTGCCGATATCTTCCATAATTCCATAACTGTGGAGAATATTGATATAAAAAGAGATGGAAATTTGTATCTAAGAAGATACACATATTCCAAGTGACGGGTTCAAAAATTAAAAGAAAGCTTTTGCGAAATGCTTCATGCTGACTGTTTATTTCAAACAATCCTAAAACTAGGGATCTTTGAGCAGTTAGACTGAACATTTAATAGGATTACCTACTTTCAAAGGAAATTTTAGGTTTCTGATTGCCTGATAAATGCAGTTACTCGCCTTAACTCTCCTGCCCCTTCTCCCAAAATCCCTTCTGCTTGCTATGTGGTCACACACACAGAAAATGTGCAGGGCAATACAGACAATGCATATCTCCACAGGGGCTACCCGAATCACTCTACTATTCAGTTGTTCCATTGAGGGATGGAAATGTTCCTGCCAGTCTTTCTTTCCCTTGACACAGTGCACTCCACTGTGGTTAAGTGCTTCATTTAGTGATCCAGACGAACATTCATGAAACTTGTCCAATAAAGATAATCAGGTTTGAATGTCATTTTAAAGGCTGGGATTCAATTTCAGATCCTCTGGATGGAGGACAACTCTCTACAGATAGAGTTACCAGGGTCACTTCGGGAAATTCACAGCTTTACAGCATGTTATCTATTCCAGCAAAAATGGGATAGATCTAATACTGCAATGAATTTATTTTTGAAATGGAGGAATGGGGATTAATCACTTCAGATGAATAGACATTTAGAGGTGGGAGTGTAACCCAAAAAGGGCACAAAAGACAAATGGAGATTCTGCATTTTAAGGATATTGAATATAAAAGCAGAGTGGTGCTGAATTTCGACAAGACATTTGTAATTAGCAACAATTGGAATATTGCGAACAGTCTGAGTACTTCTTTGTAAGAAGGATATTAAAGTCAGAACGTACTTGCAGTGAAAATTAACTAAAAATGTGCTAGTATGTTAAGGTTATAGGTATTCAGAAAGCCTTAAAATGTGGTGAATTAATAAATATATTGAATATACGTGCATAGATATTACAATACAAAGGAAAACCTGACCAGTCTTGTCAGATCGCATGGTATGTAGTTCTAATCAAATATAACAGTTTCATTTCCGTTCATGTATTTTTCCTTTCTCATGCACTTTATATAATCTTGAATGCTGATATGGTTTTTCCCTCAACCACTAACTCTGGCTGAGTTAGAACTCTCCCTCCTAACTTTTTGGCCTTAATTTTAACTGAGGTCCAGTTTTCCACACGTGAATTTTGCAAGATTTATAATTGCTAATCCCTTCTGTTTTCACCAGGCAGTTAAAATTACCATCACCCTCTCTGTGCCAAGAATGTTTCTCTTACACTGTTTGAAATGCCTTATCTTTAATCTTATGTGTACCTAACATTCCTTACTAGCTAGAAACAGTTTTGTTTCTATCTACCTTGAATAAACATTTCATAATTTTGAAAATTCTATCAATTTGATATGTAATCTGCACTATTCCAACAAATAAGGCCCAGTTTTACATTTCTTTTATCATATCGGGCAGCATCCAAGTTATTCTGTGTTTTACTCTATCACTATCTTTCCTACAGAATGGAGCCTAATACTGCATGCAGTTCTTTAATGTTATATAAAAGTTCACTATTACTGTGCTGGTATGGGTTTATCTGTAAGGTATTTTTTTCCAGATGATCACTTGTGGTTCCTTGTGGTATTTGCAATCTCTACCAGTCTGTGGTCCTGGTTGAGAGTTTTTTGAGGTCGTTTATTGCTGCTCATCCTCTTTGGTCTCCACTTTATCTTGGCTGTATCTAATGATTAATGTAGCAATGATTAATACACGAATGTAGCATAGCAACAGAAGCCACTGTTTTTAGCATACAAGAGTAATTGCATGATAGCAATCCATACAACTACATTTACTCAGACGTAATTGCTGGGATTACAGGGAGCTCATAGAGATACATCTGCTCCCTCCAAACGTTAGTGTACTGCTCCTTTGTAACCAACCCCAGATAGTGTGGAACATTAATAAACTGGGTGCCATGCAGAAAAAGGCAATTCACTAGTGCTTGGAAAGATGAGAGGGGATCTGATTGAAATGTATATATTTCTAGCAAGGCTGAATGCAGAGAGGATGTTTTCGTGGATGGAAAGCCTAGAAACAGGGGACAGTCTCAAGCTATGAAGTAGACCATTGAGCACAGAGATGAGGAAAACTTCCTTCACTCGAAGAGTAGTGAAGCTATGAATTCTCTACCACGGAACGCTATGAAGGCCAAACCATTGAATATACTCAAGAAAGAGATATATAGGTTTTTAGATTTGAAAGTCATCAAGCATGTGTAGGGGAGAGGAATATGGCCTTGAGCTAGAGGATGAGCCATGATTATACTGAATAGCCATATGAAATGACTGGACACAAAATTTAGAAATCGCAGCTTCTAAATCCCAACATGTATGTGAAACATGCAATAGTATCTGGTCTTTTTCCCTCAATATTGTTGAATTAGCAATTATGGTGTTATGTTTACATACTTACATTCACCTTCATAAAGTGAATAATATTGGACCAATTAATTTCAATTTGAGCATTAATTAGGATTAGACACACACACGTTTTTTCTTGTGATAAGTTCAAAGTCAAAACCCATTAGCTCTGAGTCAGTACTTGCTTCTATTGTATTATTTGACTAACTCGATGTCTGTGGTTAGTCATTATCCGACCAATTTTATGCTTTTGTAGTAAGCGAACAAAAGAAAGTTAACAGTCACAAGTTCTGACCAGTCCTGTCATTTTAAAAATGGAAAATAGGAATTTGGCACCATCCCTTCTTCCCATCTACCAATATGGTTTGAGCTGGTCTATCTGACAATAATTAATCTATGTTAATTTAAATGATGTCATCATTATATTTGGCGTGATACATAATCTTAGATAAGTTAACGTCAGTTGAATGAACAAGTGGACATAAGCTTAATATTTTGTAAGTGAAATGAAAATTTTTCTTTATTGTTTGCCAAGAAACTTTAAGTTGTTTACAAGAAAGTTTCCAAATGGAAATGAAAGAAAAAGTGCCAGTTTTACATGGTGCTTCAGGATTGCTGAAAAATAGTACATTCTTAGCAATTCACTGGTTCAGTCTGCAAAAAGCTGTACATTGTTTTGTACTAAAGATTTCAGTCTTTCTTGAATGGATAATGGCACAGCCTCAATGTAGCATAAATTACAAACTCAGAGGATAGAAAACCTAATTTTTAAAAAGATACAGGGAAAATAACAATGGAACTAATGATGTTTCATGGTACATGCAAGTAAATGAAAGCTTTTATGTGCGACTACACTGAGATGAAAGTTTTCAGTCTGCCTGACCTAACTGACCATAACACCATTTTGTTTGATGGTGCAATATCTATTTAAATAGGCAAACATGTAGCAAAGTAATGAAAGGACTATGAAACAAAGTAAATTAGAATTGCCTTCTTGATCAGGTAAAGAAGAACACGCCACTGATTGATAAGGTTATTTGAGTCTCTGTTATTAGTTATTCTTGGCTGTGTATATGCACAGATCTGCATGGCATTTCCATAAACCCCTGAAATCACAGGGTTGAAGAATTATATTAAAACGAACTGCAAAAGGCTAAACTGGTTCTGAAAGGCCATCAAACCATGTGAACTATCAATAAACTGGCACAATGAAGGAAAGAAATAAACTATTGCTCAAAATGATGGGAACTGCCTGACACCTAAAATGTTGCATTTAGCTTTGCATTCTTCAAAAACATTATTTAATCATGTATTGCACTTCATATTCTAAGGCCATTGCAATTTTACACTTGCTGGAAATTAGAAATAAGAACAGAAAATACTCAACAGGGCAAGCAGCCAGTGTGGAGAGAAAAATCAAAGTCAATGACCCTTCGGTATTCCTTGCTATTGTAATCATTTCCATTTCTCATTTAGCTATATCTTTAAATTACATCTTGTACCACTTTTAGAAATTATGATGAAAGGTCATTGACCTGAAACATATTTCTTCCTGAATAGATTCCGTCTGATCCAGTGAGAATTTCAAAATCTGCTCTGGCCTTTTGTTTTCAGATTTACAGCATTTGCTTTTGAATTTGCTTAAATTCTCTGACAGTTTTCCTTCAGGAGTATTCGTCTAAAGAAGTTCTGTACTTCGCTGCTTTTATCTTATACTGAATCAAGGCATTCAAGAGGGATGATTATCTGGATAAGAATAATTTGCAAGGGAAGGAGAAGAAAGCAAAAGAGAGGGACAAGGTGATAAGCTAATTGAATGAGTTAGTGCAGACTCAATTGGCCAAATAGCATTCCTTAATGTAAGACTTGCATGATTACTCGACTTGTTCATTTTCTCTCTTTTTCTATTTCCCTTCTTCTGTTTGCCCAGACTTCAGCCAAAAACCACTTTTATAGCAATATCCAATTTTGAGCCTGTTTGAGCCAGGATATTGTTTGAAATGTTAACTCTACCTCTTCTCCATAAATGCTGCAAGACCCATTGAGTTTCCCAGCATCTTCAATTCTTATTTTAATTGTTCATTTATTGCCCTTTCAATGAATTGCCATTCCACTCTTCATAAAAATGCATTTTGGATAGTTAATGGAGAATTAGTACTTGTGTTCTTCCTAATGGCCATATTAATTTCCATATAGTGCTACTGGATCATTTCAAAGCATATATCAATTAAAAACACATTTCTATCTTCTGTCCTTCTACTGTAACTTGTATTTAATATGCTTTTGTGAAATATGGTAACAAAACGGCACAGGCTGCATTAACCATATTTATCGATTTTTGTAATCATTATCATTGGCGGTCCTTCACAGATGAGGGTGACTCTCTTCCCTTCGGAGGATGAGCCTATGGGTTCCGTAGACTCTACCACACTGAGGGCAGAAGGTGGTCATGGGAAGGGGTGGATGCAGTGTTAGTCTCATAGAATGCCATGATCCAACAGTAAGTCTTGAGCTGCTTGATGCCTTCCTGGATGCTACTCTTCCATTTTGGATGGTCTTAGGCCAGTGATTCCCAGGTTTCTGTAGGAATGCTGTACTTTGCCGATGAGGCCTTGAAGGTATCACTGAAGTGCATCCACTGTCCAGCTGGGGCTCGCCTGCCATTGCGAAGCTGGAAGCAGAGTACCTGCTTGAGGACTCTTGTGTCAGTCATGCAGATGACATGCCCAGCCCATTGTAATCAGTCAAGGTGGTCAGTGCCTCGATGCTGGGGATGCTGGCCTGGTCAAGGATGCTGATGTTGGTGCATCTGATTTCCCAATGGATTTGCAGGATCTTGCACAGGTAGCGCTGATGGGACTGCTCCAGTGCCTCGAGATGCCTGCCGTAGACAGCTCAAGTCTCACAGCCATTTAGGAGGGCTCTGTAAACCATGATTTTGGGGTTGGATCTCGTGTTGTTGTTCTTGAGCACCTTTTTCCTCAGACGGCTGAAGGGTGCATTAGCACACTGAAGGAGATGCTGGGTCTCTTCATCAATAACTCCTGAGGCATTGGGAAGTGGCCAACATTCTCTAAGACCACCCTGTGGATCTCAATGATTGGGGATTTGCTCCACAATGCCAGGCCAGGTTGGTGGAGGACCTTTATCTTGCTGATGTCCAGTGTGAGACCAATGTTCTCACATGCCTCTGTAAAGGTACTGCCGATGGTCTGTAATTCATCCTCTGAGTTTGCACAAACACAAGCATCAATGCAAACCATAACTCAGTGACACTGATTAGGGTGACTTTTGTTTTGGCTTGAAGGTGGCAGAGATTGAATAATTTCCTGCTGTTTCTGTAACACTGACAGCGGGGAGCTTGTCAGTGGTGAGGTGAAGCACTGTAACGAGGTAGATCGAGAACAGTGTTGGGGTGATGACAGTACTGCTTGACACCGGTCCGAATGGGGAATGGGTCAGCGGTGAAATCACTTGTCATAACCACGACTTCCATGTTATCATGGAACAGGCGAAGAATGGGGACAAACTTCATGGTGTAGCCAAATCAGAGAAGGAGGCTCCATAATGCTTGCCGATAGACAATGTCAAAGATCTTTATAACGTCGAAGAGGGCCATATACGGCAGTGGGGGTGGGGTGGTAGTTTCTTTCTTTTGCATTTCTGCTATAGCTGTAGCGTGGTGGAAATCATGTCGGGTTGTGCCCCTCCATGGATGGAAGCTGCACTGAGATTCCAGGTGGAGTTCCTCGCCAGAGGGGGGAGATGGTTGAGGAGGACCTTGCCTTTTCCAACATTCAACAGCAGGGAGATTCCCCTGTTAGTTACCACAGGGGGACTTATCCCGTTTTTGAAATTGCTCACAACTGCGGCATCTCAGAGCTCTCAGGGGATGCTTTCACCCTTCCAGATAAAGCAGACAGGGGTATGTAGTTACAGCAGGAGCTCTTTGCCTTTGTAATTCAATGCCTCAGCAGGGATACCGTCTGCTCCAGCAGCCTTGTTGCTTTTAAGCTGGCGTCAGCTGTCTGTACTTCATGCTGGACTGGGGTGCTGCTGAGCTTGTGGTGTGTAGCGTGTTGTGGGATGCATTCAAGGATGTTTGGATTGATGACAGAGCTATGGTTGAGGAGGTCTGGAAGTGCTCCCCCTAGCTTTGTTTGATGGGTTCTCTGTCTTTGATAAGAGTCACTTCATCCTTGTAAACCTCAAGCTAACTAAGAAATTTTTTTTAGATTAGATTACCTACAGTGTGGAAACAGGCCCTTTGGCCCAAACAGTCCACACCGATCCTCTGAAGAGTGACCCACCTAGACCCACTTTGCTCTGAATAATGCACCTAACACGATGGGCAATTTGCTATGGCCAATTCACCTAACCTGCACATCTTTGGACTGTGGGAGGAAACCAGAGCACCCGGAGGAAACCCACGTAGACACGGGGAGAATGTGCAAATTGCACACAGACAGTCGCCCGAGGTTGGAATCGAACCTGGGACCCTGCTGCTGTGAGGCAGCATTTAGTAGATCTATAGCTCAAAAATGTTTACAGGCCCAAAAAATATTGAATAGTTCAAATGACAATACAGCCAAAAATGGAGTTTAATTGTTTTTTTGACACCTGAATCTTAAGATTCATCACTGCCTTAACAAAAAGTCTTCTTTTATGTTGTTTACTTTTAAGTGATGACAAAATTGGCAATAAATGGAGCTGAGCAGAAAAATCTTGGATGCCCATAATCTTTGCTGCGTTTCATGTCTAATATAGATAAATATTCATTTAGTTGTTTAATACAGGTCTTCAAACATTCCACCTGTAAAATCCATCAGGTTGTGACAGATTATCAGAAAGACAAGATATTGTGATTCTGTAAAGGAGTTCAGCCGTTGATCCAGTTAAATGTTTTGTGTCTTCCTCTTTGTACAAAACCAATCAGTCATAATATGTTTCCCCTTAAGGGCACACTTGACAAAAACAGCTGGTTATGAACTTAACTGCATATGTATTGAAGTAGAGTTTGTGTTCATATTTAAAAAGGTTACTGAATAAACGAGTGTACACTTTAATTGAAATTTGTTAAATTACACATTACCCTCAATATGATCAGGTCACTTTGAAAGTCAACACATGCTATTTTAAAAGTAGACATGAAAATATCTGTTATCCTGAGGATAATAAGGAACAAAAGTTAGGAATTTTAAAATGTCATAAAATGGGATGTTAGTGCTAGATAAATGAACATATAAGGGAATTACTGATCCAACTGAAATTTATAGGTTTTAGCTGGTGGCCTTTTCAATGAATAACTATCCTCCTCAGTCACTCCTTTACAAAGGAGAACTGCTGCAATTCACCTCTCCCCTCAAACAAAATTCTGAATTCATAAGGAACCTATGCTTGAATCACAAGATCTGCCACTTCAAGCCAGGTATTCCAATAATATTAAGGTTATGGCTGAGAGTCCAAAAGCTGCTATTCATAACTGAAGGAAACATAATTCCTTCCTACTTATATTATTTATGGTGAAGACATAGACAAAGATTTTGTTTCCTCAATGCCATTGCAAAAAATGTCAGTGAATAACTATGAGCAGACATAGCTGAGTATGTGATCATTTCAATGGACACCTCCTCAGCTTAGAGCAAGAATCCATATAATGATTGCAGCTTTTTTGACCATATTTTCCAGCAGGATTACTGGATAATAACTTAAGAATAGGGAATCTTGGCTGATAATTTTCCTTGGTGAATCTAGAACAGAAGCCTCCAACAGAAACCTTGGTTAAGGCAATTTTTTTGTGTTTGGTCATAGGATGTAGGTGTCACTGGTGTGGCTAACATTTCTTGCCCATTCCACAAGAACCTAGAGAAGATGGTGGTAAGCTGCCTTCTTGAATCACTGCAGCCCATGTGTTGAAAGTGCACCCTGAATGGTATTCAGAGGCTGTTCCAGGAATTTGACTATTGACACTGAAGGAATAGTGACATATTTCCCAATCAGGATCGTGAGTGGCTTACAGGAGAACATTAAGATGATGGCATTCCCATATACTGCTGCCTTTGTCTTTCTAGATGGACGTGGCTGTGGGTTTGGAGATTGCTGTCTGAATAGCCTTGGTGAAATTCATAGAATCCCTACAGTGTGGAAACAGGCTATTTGGCTTATTGAGTTCACATCAACTCTCCGAAGCTTGTCCTGGATAGTGTGAAGCTTCAGCAGTATTGTTGGAACTGTACTCATTCAGGCAAGTGGGGACTAGTTCATTACACACATAACTTGTACTTGCAGACGGTGCAAAGGCTTTGGCAATCATAAGTGAGTTACATATTGTTAGACTTCTAGCCTTGGACCTGCTCTTGTAACCACAGTATTTATATGGCTTGTCTAACTCAGTTTCTTGTCAATGGTAACCCCAGGATGTTAATATAGGGGAATTCAATGATTGTAATGCCATTCAATGTCATATGGTGATGATTAGATTGTCTTTTGTTGGAGATAGCCACTGGCTTGGGACTTTTATGATGTGAATAATACTTGCCGCTTATCAGTCCAAGCCTGGAGATTGTCCATATTTGGACATGGACTGCTTCGATACATGAGGAGTTGCAATTGGTGCTAAATATTGTGCAGTCAACAAACATCCCCACTTTTGACCTTATGATGGAGGGAAAGTCATTGATGAAGCAGATGAAGATGGCTGAGCCCAACACACTACCCTGAGTAACTCCTGCAGAGATGTCTTGGAGCTGAGATGACTTACCTCTTACAACCATAACCATCTTCCTTTGTGCCAGGAATAACTCCTATCAGTGAAGAGCTTTCCCCATGACTCCCATTAACTCCTGTTTTCCTCCTTAATATCACATTCAGTCAAAAACGGCCTTCATGTCAGTTGCTCTCAGCTCACTGCTGGAATTCAGCCCTTATGGATATTGAACAAGATTGTAATGAGGCCAGGAGTGGGTGACCCTGGTGGAACCCAAACTGAGAAAATAGCTAGGTCATTGCTGAGTAAGTGCTGCTTATAGTGCTGTTAATGACACCTTCCTGATAATCAAGTGTAAAATAATGGTGTGGTACTTGACCAGGTTGGATTTGTCCTGCTTTTTGAATACAGGCTGTACCTAGGCAATTTTCAACATTGTTGCGTAGATACCAATGTTATGGTTGGACTCGAACAGCTTGACTAGGAGACCATCAAGTTCTGGAACACAGATCTTAAGAACAAGTACTGGCCTTTGAAGAATGCAGTGCTTTCAGCTTATTCTGGATATCATGTACACACAATCAAACTGGCTGAAGACTAGTATCTTTGTAGCTGGGTTCCCCGGAGGAGACTGGGATGAATCATCCACTTGGCATTTCTGGCTGAACATTGTTGCAAAAGTTTCAGCCTTAATTTTTTGGATTAACTTGTTGGGCTCCCCAAAATTGTAGATGGGGATATTTGAGGAGCCTCTTCTTCCAGTGAGTTACATAATTCTCTACCACCATTCACAATGAGATGTGACAAGACTGGAGAGCTTAGATCTGATCAGATAGATGTGGAATTGCTCAGCTCTGTCAAACACCTGCTGCTTATGCTTTTTGGCATGCAAGTAGTCTTACTTTGTAGCTCCATCATCTTCGCATTTACATTTTCAGTTATGCTCCTGGAATGCCCTCCTGCATCTCTTCATTGAACCAGTGTGGATCTCCGGGCTTGAGTGTAATGATACAGTTGGGAATATGGCAGACCATGGGGCTGCAGATTGTGGTTGAATAAAATGTTGCTGCTGATGATGGCCCACAGCATCTCACATATGCCCAGCCTTGAGAAGCTAGATCTGTTCAAATCTATCCCATGTGGCACAGTAACATTGTCACACATGGAGGATATCTTCATTGTAAAGACAGAACTTTATCTCCACATGGATTGTGTAAGGCATGATTTTCTGAGTATAACTATGTTAGGCTGTTACATGACAAGTCTGTTAGATAGTTCTTCCAACTTTGGAAAAATGCCCCCATGTGTTGGTGAGGAGGATTTTCCTGGGTCAGCTGGGTTGAGTTTGTCATTTTCTTTTAATGACAACTGGTATATTTGGTTTCATTCCATTGTTGAGGTGTATTAGTGGATTGATTAAAGCAAATGACTTGCTGGTCTATTTCAGAGTGCAGTAGAAGTCTATCGTGTTACTGTCAGTATGGGATCACAGGTAAGCAACTGAACCAGATAAGCTAAGGACAGCACATTTCTTTCCCTCCAGGGCATTAATGAACCAGATAGCTTTTTATGACAATGCCTTTATGGTCATCAATGGATTTCCAGTTCCAGACTTCTTACAAAAATCAAATGACACTATCAGATGTTTTGGGATTTGATCGCTGGTTCCCAGGACGTTGCTCATGTCACAGAGTCATAGATATGTACAGCACAGAAACAGAACCTTTGGTCCAACTCCTCCATGCTGACCAGCTACTCTAATCTAATCTAGTCTCATTTGCCAGCACTTGGCTCACAACCCTCTAAACTCTTCCAAATCATATACCCATCCAGATGCCTTTTAAATGCTGTAATTGTACCAACCTCCACCACTTCCTCTGGAGGTTCATTCCATACACAAACCACTTAGGTCCCTTTTATATCTTTCCCATCTCACCAGAAACCTTTGCCCTCCAGTTCTGGACTCCCCCATCCCAGGGAAAAGACCTTGTCTAAATATCCTATCCATGCCCCTCATGATTTTATACCCCTCTAAGATCAGCCCTCACTGACAATCCAGGGAAAACAACCCCAGGCTTCAGCCTCTCCCTAAATCCTCCAACCCGGCAGCATCCTTGTAAATCTTTTCTGAACCCTTTCAAGTTTCACAAAATCTAGCAAAGAGACTAGAATTGCACGCAATATTCCAAAAGTGGACAAACCAATATCCTGTACAGCCGCAAGATGACCTCCCAACTCCTATACTCAATGTTCTGGCCAATAAAGGAAAGCATACCAAATACCTTATTCACTATCCTATCTACCTGAGATTCTAATTTCAAGGAAATATCAACCTGCACTCCAAGGTCTCTTTGTTCAGCAACACTCCTAGGACTTTACCATGAAGTATATAAGTCTCACTATGATTTATTTTTCCAAAATGTAGCACGTCACATTTATCTAAATTAAACTCCATCTGCCACTCCTCAGCCCATTGGTCCATCTGATCAAGATCCTGTTGTACTCTGAGGTATTCTCCGCTGTCCAATACACCTCCAATTTTGATGTCATCTGCAAACTTACCAATCATACCTCCTATGTGTACATCCAAATCATTTATATAAATGACAAAAAGCAGGGGACCCAGCACCGATCCTTGTGGCACACCACTGGTTACAGGCCTCCAGTCTGAAAATCAAGCTTCCACCACAAACCTCTGTCTTCTACCTTTGAGTCAGTTCTATATCCAAATGGCTAGTTCTCCCTGTATTCCATGAGATCTAACCTTGCTAACCATTGTCCTATGAGGAACCTTGTCAAATGCCTTACTGAAGTCCATATAGATCACGTCCACCACTCTGCCCTCATTAATCCTCTTTGTTACTTCTTCAAAAAACTCAATCAAGTTTGTAAGATATGATTTCCCATGCACAAAGCCATGCTGACTATCCCTAATCAGTCCTTGCCTTTGCAAATAAATCCTGTCCCTCAGGATTCCCTCCAACAACTTACCTACCACCGAGATCAGGCTCACCGGTCTAAAGCTTTTCCTTATCACCTTTCATAAACAGTGGTATCACGTCTGCCAACCTCCAGTCTTCTGGCACCTCACCTGTGACTATTGATGATACAAATATCTCAGTAAGAGGCCCAGCAATCACTTCCCTAGTTTCCCACAGAGTTCTAGGATATAACTGATCAGGTCCTGGGGATTTATCCACTTTTATGCATTTCAAAATGTCCAGCACTTCCTCCTCTGTAATATGGACATTTTTCAAGATATCACATCTATTTCCCTACATTCTATATCTTCCATGTCCTTTTCCACAGTAAATACTGATGCAAAATACTCATTTAGTATCTCCCCCATCTCCTGCGGCTCCACACATGGGCTGCCTTGCTAATCATTGAGGGGCCCTATTCTCTTCCAAGTTACCCTTTTGTCCTTAATGTATTTGTAAAAAACCCTTTGAATTCTCCTTAACTCGATTTGCCAAAGCTATCTCATGTCCTCATTTGTCCCCTTAAATATACTCATACTGCCTTGATACTCTAAGGATTCACTCGATCTCTCCTGTCTTTACCTGACATATGTTTCCTTGTTTCTCTTAACTAAACCCTCAATTTCTCTCGTCATCCAGCTTTCCCTACACCTGCCAGCCTTTCCTTTCACCCAAACAGGAATATACTGTATCTGGATTCTCATTATCTTATTTTAGAAGGCTTCACATTTTCCAGCTGTCCCTTTACCTGTGAACATCTGCCCCCAATCAAATTTGAAAGTTCTTGCCTAATACTGTCAAAATTAGCCTTCCTCCTATTTAGAACTTCAACTTTTAGATCCAGTCTATCCTTTTCAAACTGATAGAATTATGGTCGCTGGCCCCACAGTGTTCCCCCACTGACACCTCAGTCACCTGCCCTGCCTTATTTCCCAAGAGTGGGTCAAGTTTTGCACCTTCTCTAGTAGGTACATCCACATACCGAATCAGAATTTTTTTCTTGTAAACTAGGGAAGTGATTGCTGGGCCTCTTACTGAGATATTTGTATCATCAATAATTAACAAATTCCTTTCCACCTAAACCCTTAACACTATAGCAGTCCCAGTCTACGTACGGAAAGTTAAATTCCCCTACCATAGCCACTCTATTATTCTGATAGATAACTAAAATCTCCTTACAAATTTGTTTCTCAATTTCCCGCTGACTATTGGGGGGTCTTTAATACAGTCCCAATAATGTGATCATCCTTTTCCACCTAAATAACTTCTCTGGATGTATTTCCAAGGAATATCCTCCCAATGTACAGCAGTAATGCTATCCCTTATCAAAAACACCACTCCCCCTTCTTTCTTAACTCCCCTTTCTCTCCTTCCTATAGCATTTGTATCCTGGAACATTAAGCCGCCCGTCCTGTCCATTGCTGGGCCATAATTCTGTAATAGCTGTGATACCCCAGTTCCATGTATCTAACCATGCCCTGAGTTCATCTGCCTTCCATGTTAGGCCTCTTGCCTTGAAGTAAACTCAGTTTAATTTATTAGTCCTACCTTGTTCTTTGCTTTGCCCTTGCCTGCTTGACTTGCTCCCTTTCCCAACTGTACCCATCTCAGGTTGATCTCTTTCCTCACTATCTCCCTAGGTCCCACCCCTCACCTTACTAGTTTAAATCCTCCCGAGCAGCTCTAGCAAATCTTTCTGTCAGTATCTTAGTTCCCTTCCAATTTAGGTGCAATCCATCCTTCTTGTACAGGTCACTTCTACCCTAGAAGAGATTCCAATCATCCAAAATTGTGAATCTTCTCCCATACACTGGCTCCTCAGCCATGTATTCATCTGCTCTGGCCTCATATTCCTACCTTAACTAGCTTGTAGCACCTGGAGTAATCTAGATATTACTACCCTCAAGGACCTCCTTTTTAAGTTCCTGCCTAACTTTCTATATTTTCCCTTCAGAATCTCATCCTTTTCCCTTCCTATGTGATTAGTTCCAATGTGTACAATGACCTCCTGCTGGACCCTCTCCCCTTTGAGAATATTCTGCACTCCCTCTGAGATAGCCTTGATCTTGGCACCAAGGAGGCAACACATCATTCTGATTTTTCGCTGCTGGCTACAGAAATGTTTGTCTGTGCCTCTGACCAGAGATCTCCCATCACAATCGAACGCTTGGAACCCGATGTACCCCTCATTACATTACAGCTAGTCTTGATACCAGAAACTTGGCTGTTTGTGCTACATTCCCTGAAGAGTCCATCACCCCCTACATTTTCCAAACCAGCATACTTGTTTGAAATGGGGATGGTGAAAGAAGACTCCTGCACCACTACCTTGCAATTAAGAGCCCAATGACAATGCCTCCTTGTCATCATATCCCAACTACCAGAACTGAAATCTGCAGCCTTTTGAACTATTTAGCCTCATGCCTTTGCATGTATTTGCCTACTGTCAAAGTTAGTTATCCATCCAGATATTGCTCAAAAATGCAATGACTAAGTTGCTCCAAAGGAGAATTAATTTCTTCTGAACATATGCCAGGGAATGGGACTGAAAAGCTTTTAAAGGAGGAATTAAAGGAAATTAGAATTAATATAAGGGTGAAGAAATTAATGAGACTGAAAATTGACAAATCTCGGAGACTGATAATCTGAATCCCAGAGTACTCAAGGATTGTGTATGGTGAATGGCCACAGAGATGGTGAATAATTTGGTTGTCATTTTCAAAACTCTCTTAATTCTGGTACAGTTCCACCAGATTGGAAGATGAAAAGTATGACTCACTATTTTAAAAAAGCAGGGATGGAGACAATAGTATATTATAGATTTGTTAGCTTAAACATCAGTAATAAGTAAAGTGTTGCAGTGTATTTTAAATGCTGTGATAACAGGACAGTTAGAAAACGAGATTAGACAAAGTTAACATGGATAAATGAAAGGGAAAACATATTGGACAAATTTATCTTTTTCAATGGATGTAACAATTAAAATAGATAAGGGAGAACCAGTAGATGTGATATATTTGGGTTTTCAGTTTTTTTTTGAAGTTCCATATAAGAGGTTAATATTTTGGAGACCAGGAGACGCAGTGCTGCTGTCCAATTATCAAAGGTCAATATTATTTAAGAAGGAGCTGGAAATATGACTCTATAAGGGGTAGAATTTGTCTCACCACTTTTGAGGTGTGGTGCAAGTATGTTAAATGGTGACTATTGCTGTTTATTCAGTGATTCCTCACCAATGAGACAAGTGAGAATATTTCACCCTATCAAAGGCATTGACACTGCTTCAGGGTCCTGAAGTCTGCTTGTTGAAGTCTGTTCCTCGGGTGATCCAAAAGTGAGAATGTATGTTTTCTTTATTCATTCTCATGGAGTGGAAAAGGGTGTTTTGCGGGCAAGGACAGGCTTTCATAAATCACCCTTTTTCCCACCATTGTGCCTCTGATTTCCCTCAGTTTGTGAAAAGTTCAGCACCCCTTCCCCCCTCAACTCAGCAGGTGGGAATGCACAGTTTCCCAGTTGGGAAATGAGAAACCTTTCTCTCCCAGTAGGGAGGCAGATGATCATAGAAGTGGATGGTTGAGGCCTTTAAGTGACCATTAATTCATCAATTGAGGGTATAATTTATTTCTTAATTTATTTTTTTTTTAATTTGAGGAAGTTGTCCATGGACCTTCTCATCCAGCATTGTTGAGAACGCATTGAGTTTCTATCCAGAGCCACAGTTTCCACTTCTCGCCTCATCCCTTCCAAGGACTGGAAAACCCATTATATTGAGAAATACATGAGCACACACTGTTTGACATGCTCCATTCTGAGCATAATCATAAATTATTAAAAATAATCTTCATGCATTCTCTCATTGGGCACGGCCTGTGCAAATCTTTCAGTACCTGCAGCTATTCCATTTTAGCACACATTCACGCATCACATACCTCAAATGCTCAGATGTAATCAAGTAGCCAACTATGTAAGAACATACTCAGCTGCTAGTGCTCTTGCTTTAGGGCACAAAATAATTCAGCATTTTTGCCAGCAGAATTTGATTTTCTGATAAACAAAGAAGAAACAAGATGAGATTAATACCACAATGATTCGTGCCTAAATTTGTTGGGCAGAGTGGACAAGGGATTAGCATTTTTTCCATCCATTTTATCAGATCAAGAATTTTACAGGCCATTGGTAAATAGGTGCTTGTAATAAATACAAAGCAGTAGTTAAACCGTAGACAAAGCATCAAGTTAATTGTGCTTACCCTCATTTGGGAAGTATATTAAAGCCTTGAAGAAAGTTATGTTGAAGTTTATCAGAATGGTACCAAAAATGAAGAATAAGGTTACATGAAAAGACTCAAGAAGGTGCAGGTGCTCTCCTTTGAGCACAGAAGGTTGTTTGGTTTGAAATGCAATCATATGCAAATGTCTGTCTTTGCTTGCCATGCTAACTTGACCACTACAATGAGGCACAGTCTCTGTAAGCAGATATCTTAAGCTTCACTTCAGTAAAGTCCTTGTGCTGAATTACATTCATGTTGAACATATGAAACAGAAGCAATGGGGAGATCGAGTGGACATGTTCAAAATAATTCAAGATGCTGTGAAGGCAGATAAGGAGAGACTGTTTTCAACAGCAGCGAGCTTGATACACAGGATACACAGATCTGAGATAATTGGGGAAGAGAAGTAGGAGGATGGTAAGAATATTTTTGCAGGCATTGAGTTCTTATAAACTAGAATGCAAATAACTGAAAAAAGGATGACAATAGGTTTAGTAGCGATGTCCAATAGAAAATGGCATGGAGGCTGAAAGAGAAAAATTGCATGGCTGCAGGGAAAAACCAGGGAATGGGATTAATTGGATTGTACTTTCAACGAGATGGCACAGACACTGTAGGCTGAATGGCAATCTTCTCTGCTTTATTATTCTGTGATACAATTTTTTTAGTGAGGGTTCCAAGTAACTTTAAGGACTTTAAAGTTCTTTTTTATGCTTCCACTTTCATTAGTTACAAAGCATTAAAGTACGGAGCTGATGCAGTTCACTGTGTAATTTCATCCAATGCATCACGACCTTATTAATGGATAAGGAACGTATAAGGAATCTAATGTTTTATTGGGATTCTCAACCATTGATATTGTTAATACCTGGAGATTTGTTATAGTACACCATATTTTGCTTACAGTAATGACTCTTTTCCCATCATATTTGTCAAATAAAATACATTAAGTGTTAATATTCCATCTTCAAAATTGTTTTAAATTATTCTCACCCTAAAGCAAGAACAAAATAAAATACTAGAGAAAGTGCAAAATAACCAGATCAAAGGAATAACACTTTTAGATGTTTGCTCTTCAAACAAAGAGAGTTAGGGAACATAAATAAATAACTAGTTAATTCTCACTGCACACATTTGCCAGCAATCTGTCACTTTATATTTTATCAGTTTTTACATTACTGGTTTTGTTTCTAATGTCTTGATCTACTTCCCTGCAGTTGTTAAAAATAATTTTTCATAGCAAAACTCAATTTGCCGTAACAAAATAAAAGCACCTCCCACTGTGTGTCATGCCAAAAAAAATTGATCATGTATTCATTTATTTTATTAGGTTTAAAAGCACAGCTGCCATATGCTTGAGAAAGGAACACATTTGTCCTTTTCATAAACATCCTTGGTATTCTGTCTTTTGCCGTACAAGCTAAAACATAGTTGAATAAAACTGCTATTTTTACATTTAGTTTTATCTAATTTCCATCCGACCATGACTGTACCAAAATGACCCAAGGTTACGAGCACAACATGCGTATGAGTTGAATATTTTTCAAGTTGTCTGAGAATTCATGAAACTGATCTCACACGTGGCTTGGTGTGTTTGAATGTCAGCTGGGAATTTAATCTGTGACAAGGCCATGACTAAATGTGCCTTGGTATTCAGTATGGTTCAATCTGAAATCAGCCGAGCCTATCAAAATGTGGAACCAGATCTAAACCACTAAAGCAAATTGTGATTTCCTTTCAATAAATATTAGCTCAGTATCACAGTGCTGGTCAAGACAAAATCTTCCTGTTACCTTTTTAAAACTTAGAGAAAACCTTACTTTATGTTCAACTCACTGATGCTGGATGGACCTTTCTGGATAACTAGCGCGGATTTGATTGAACAGTTACCCATGATCAGAATGATGTGTAAAGAGATATCCTAAATTAAACTTTTCTACACAATTTCCTTTCTGAGTGACAAAATTAAAATGTTATTACTATCTGACTACAAGCTACCAGATAATAAACCTTTCAATTCTACTCTGATAAGGATTAAATGTATATAAAAGTGGAATGTGGTTGTGTTTTATCTTCTAAATTTAAAAGTCTTATTACAAGTCTGACTTTCTTTGCACGATAATGCCTTCCTATGGCTTTGAACAATCCTCGCATTTCTGTAACCCTGGAGCTACATTCTACACTTCATGTCTGAAAGACCAGTTAGAGCTGGTCGGTCCCCTGACGTATAACATTTTTGTTCAGAAATGCACTCTTAGGAGTACTCTATACATGTACCTACACAGAAGGAAAATGGTACCAATCTCAAGATATGAAGGAATGAACCTGAGCTTTTATTGCTATTTTAGGGCTTTATTTTGTTCGTGAAAATGAACTGAAATATTGAATTTCAACGTGCATAGACTATTTATTCAATACTCAGGGGAGAAAACAATATTCTAAACAGTGGAGCCATATCCAGGGTGAAGTGAAAATACAACTTAATTATTCAATACAAAAAAATGTTTCACCAGGCAAAACCATTGATAAAGACATGATTTTTTTAATACTTTCCAACCCTCTGTAAGCCATGACTTGAATATTGCAATTTCTTTGCAAGACCAGATGTTACCATAAGGTGTTGTGATGCGCAAATTTTTTTTAACAGTTTAGCACACCCTATCTGGTTCTGAATTTATTCTCCCAGTACAAGTTGCTGTATTATCAAGGGACTTATTAGATAGCAATATCGTTCTGAGCACTCATACCAAGATAACCCTAATCTAGTCTTATCACTTCCAGACAAAAGCATAGAATCCTATAGCCTTTCTTGTAATCCATCACTGTCAGCAGCATTAAGGAAATTACCTGTCACAGAAATCATGGCTGAGATTCTGTGATTAAACACAAACTTAGAAAATGCTCAAGGGTACAAAAAAGCTCAAAAGCAAATTTTCAGAAAACTAATTTCAGTTGTGGTGCCCCTACATTAATTTTGCAGCAACACTCACTTACAAAAATGGAAAAATAATGTAATCCAACAAACACACAAGGTAGCTCATCCTTTTCTGAATTAACATAAAGCATCATCCCACATTTCAAGTTCATAATGATATTAAAATTATTCAACAATCCTATTCTAAATTTGTCTTTGCTCCTGCTGCATAATATTTTGCTTTTGAGATTATTGTCCTTCACCAAGTGTTAAAAAAATGTCATATATGTATGAATATCCAAACAAATTGTAACTCAAAGTATGGATCTGCCTTTATCTATGCCATTATGCATGCATCACAACAGAAAAGTAGATCTGTCAGTTAAATTAGAATGTATAGCCCAATATAATTGACCAAGTGATCCAATGCAAGAATCAATGTTGCCATATATAACCACATAAAAATGTTTTTGTTGTTCAGCTGCATTATTATGAAGTAATGAAAAGAAGAGATTTCTAGTGAGGAGAAATTATTCCAATAGATTTCTAAGTATGCAAAATATGATACTTCTGAAGATGGTCAAGTGTCAGGAATAGACAGACAATCCCAGCATTTAATTGAACTCTCACACATCTAAATTATGAACATCCACAGATTTTAAATATCATGAAAGCCATGATTAGACCATTTTTTTTATTGGACAGTGAGTCAACAAAGTAAACTGTTTTATGTCTCAGTTGCAGGAAGCCTGTTTCAATTGCATTTTCTTTTATGACAAGACAGTGACAGTGAGAATCCACATTGTCCTGGTAAAACGATGACAGTTAACTGAGGCTATGGTTTATGTTCTTTTCAACTTCCTCCAGAGGTAAACCTTAATGATCAGCAGTAAAATGGAATGGTTGGCAGCTGACATTATAAGACATTTTCATTGCAAACTTTTTGTTGAAACTTCTTTTTTTTCCAGCAATATTCATCTGAGTCACATACTTTCAACTGAAAAGGTTAATGGAAGCCCATTGCTGAATTGTTTAAAATTATAAGTTATACAGGTATTTGAGCAAATTAGAGTTACAGACAAAAACATAAGTTTGTCTAATCATGTCTGCTCTTTCAAAGAGCTAGAACCAGTCAAATATGTTAAATGCACCTAAAACCTAAATGGCTGCTTCCTGTACTCCAAATAGTTCTGATTCCATGAAATGTAGTTGTATTATTGAATAAATGAATGGGAGGTCATGGAATTCTGTTGAAATTGTTTAAAAAAAAACAAATCTACTGTGTGTTCTTGTTTCCTTTTGTTTAATGTTTTGGATTCACGTTATATGAGTTAAGCCCTAACCAAACCAATGGACAATGTATCATATCAACTAGTGAAGATTTTACAAAACTCTTAATTTTAAAACTTTAAGATTCTGCTAGTTCTTAAACTAAATACTACATTCTTAGTAGGTAAAAACAATGACTGCAGATGCTGGAAACCAGATTCTAGATTAGAGTGGTGCTGGAAAAGCACAGCAGTTCAGGCAGCATCCAAGGAGCAGGAAAATCGATGTTTCAGGCAAAAGCCCTTCATCAGCAATAGAGGCAGAGTGCCTGCTGGGTGGAGAGATAAATGAGAGGAGGGTGATGGTGGGGAGAAAGTAGCATAGAGTACAATAGGTGAGTGGGGTGGGGATGGAGGGGACACCCACACCAATCAACCACACCGCCCTGTGGCCCAACATTTCAACTCCCCCTCCCACTCTGCCGAGGACATGAGGTCCTGGGCCTCCTTCACCGCCGCTCCCTCACCACCCAACACTGGAGGAAGAATGCCTCATCTTCCGCCTCGGAACACTTCAACCCAAGGGCATCAATGTTGAGTTCACCAGTTTCCTCATTTCCCCTTCCCCCACCTCATCCAAGTTCTAAATTTCCAGCTCAGCACTGTCCCCATGACTTGTCCTACCTGCCTATCTAAGGGCTTTTGCCTGAAACATCGATTTTCCTGCTCCTCTCATTTATCTCTCCACCGTGCAGGCAATCTGCCTCTATTCCTGATGAAGGGCTTTTGCCCGAAACGTTGGTTTTCCTGATCCTCGGATGCTGCCTGAACTGCTGTGCTTTTCCACTCTAATCTACATACTTAGTATAATGGTTTTGTCCTATGCAGAAAACAATGCATCATTTTATAGCTCATTGCATGAGTCTACTGTTTCTAAGGGAAATTTGAACTCTAAAACAAAAAGAATGTGCATTGCATTGATGTGAAACTTTGCATGATGTTCAGATGCCCCAATGCATTTTACGCCTGATGAATTACTTTTGAAGTTTAGTTACTTTTGAAATATAGGTAATGGAGTGGCCAATGTGCCTATGGCAAATTCCTCCAATAAACAACGTAACAATGATTAGATAATATGTTGTATTGACATAGGTGGAGTGATAAATATTGGCCAAGAACCCTGAGATAATGTCATGCACTTCTTCCTTTGGCTTCTTACATGCAGCAGGGAGAATAGCTGTATGGACAGATATAACCTCAAACACATGCAAATTACATGCATTGCAAGTCTGACACAATCTTAAATTAGTCTTTGATATAACTCATAGCACAGTCTGGATTTTTTTAGAAAATGCTGTTCAATTGTAGGATCACATGGCATTGGATACTATACTCTGAGTTTTGTAAACATAGACTAGTCAAACACAGTCAGCATATTGTCTGTTGCAAAGAGTCAAATACATACATTGTTTCATATGATCCTCCAGCCATTGAGATTTACAGGCTATGTATCCGGTATTGCACTGGAATTGAAACTCATATACCATATTACTCAACTTTGTGGTAGGCAGAATGTCTTTTTGGCTTGATGGCAGGACCCTTCTGGAGACAAAGACCACTCATGTTTTTACTGCAATGTAGTAGCATGAGATGGTTAGCTTCACCTGTTGTTCAAATCTTTAAAACACTTTCCACTTTCAGGGAAATCTAAGGTAGACTGGTCAACTTTCAGAACCAATCATACGCTCTTTCATGAGTTTGGGTGATATGCAGCACTTGATGATTTGATTCAGATCCTTCGTGTCAGGCAGGATAGTTTTGATATGTACTATTTTAGCCTCCAGCTTCCATAGTGAGCAGACGACGAGGGTTATAATCATGAGGTTACCAATAAGATTGAGCTTGCAGCTCATGGAACTATAGAAATCCAAACACAGATATCAACAAATGAATTTAAGTTTCAGGAAAAAGAATCTGGCAGATATCTCAACTAGCATGTTGAAAAAGAGAGGTCTATTGCAACAGTACATTTGAGTAAGGTTAGTGTTTATTAAGCTGTGTAAATAGCTTCTTTGATGCAACTGCAGATTCAAATATCATAAATATGTCATTCACATATCAGATACATGCAAGCAGGTGAATGTTAGTGGCTATTGTGTCGAATGCATGGTTCTCATGGTGACAAATGAAAATGTTAACAAGAGCTGGGCCTGTAGAGGATCAACACACCAGATATTTGGCTGTTCATCATAACATTAAAACTGTAATCATTTGCATGTGTTGTTAAATTCATGGATTCTATAACAAAACACTCAGATAGCATTGGCACTTCTAGATTGTCATGACATTGTGATCTTATGCAAATGTCAATGAATTGTGGTGGCTCAGTGGTTAGTATTGCTGCTTCACAGTGTCAAAGACCTGGGTTTTATACCAGCCTTGGATGACTGTGTGGAGTTTGCACATTCTCCCTGTCTCTGCGTGGATTTCCTTCGGTTGCTTTAGTTTCCTCCCACAGTCCAAAGCTGTGCAGATTAGATGGGTTGGCTATGCTGAAAATTGCCTGTCGTGTGCAGGCGAGATGGGATAGCCATGGTTAAGAGCCCCATGCTGGGTCATGGGGATAGGGTGGGTCGATGAAGACTTGATGAGTTGAATGGCCTCTTTCTGCACTGTAGGAATTCTATGATTCTATAACTTCCTTGAAAGGTATGTTAGTGAATAAGCTGGCAATGCTGAAAGGGTACACGGATATGATACTGCTCTTAAGATATAAGTCTTGTTTGGCTTTTGTGAGAGTGAAGGAATCTTTCTTAGCCTATGTGGAAAACTCACTTAAAACAGATTTGCAGCAACATGCTCAAACATTTGGACAATTTATTTTGTGTGGAACCAACCATAGATCGCATAGGATGTGATCGCACATCACTTTTGTGTGTCTGAGGCAGCCTAAACCTGCAGGGATGCAATGAACAATGAGGGAAAACCCTGTTGTTTTTATAATTAGGCAGTCATCATCCCTAAAAACCAACACTTGCAAGCTCAACAAGCAGTGCCATTTCCCCACTGGGCTTCCATCTTCCAGGTCTGATACCACACCCCAGCCACCCTTAACTGATGGCCTCTCCATCAAGACCCCAAACCACCACCTCCCATCCACTGGGCCTCACCTCTTCTCATTGTTTTGAGATGTGTCACAACAGACCCCAACCCCGCCCTGAATTCTGAGGCTTATAATCTGAGAGCTGCGCCATTCCTGTCATTAGTGCTGTTGGGGATCACAGAGTTTCCAGCAAAACAAGTTGTGGAATTGAGAAGCTCTGTCTCTAACTGACACATTCTTCTTCGAGCAATAAATGGCTTGGGGTTGGCAAGGTTGGAATATATGATGATTCCTCTGGTGTTGAGGTATGAATCCCCTACCAGCTTAAAAATCCTGAGCAATATTTATTAGTGATTTGACATTGCACTTTTGAAAAGCTTTTTAGCCAATCTGTCACAGATTTCTTCTAAGGTGTCTCTCATAGTTTAAGGTGTCATCAGATGAAGTCTTGTCAGAATAGCTGTAGTGTGCATTATAATAGGGAACAAATATAGGTCTGCTTTGACTTTTTGCTAGTGATAGAATCTCACCATGTATCTTCAGGAGTCCAGAGAATAATTTAATTCTGAGTTATTTTACAAATGTCATAAAAACATAGAAATGTAGGAAATAGGAGTGGGCTATGCGGTCCTTCAAGCCTACTCTGCCATTCAATATGATTCTGGCAAGTCATCCAGTTCAGTACCTTGTTCCTGCGTTCTCCCCATACCCTTACATCCCTTTACATCTAAGAACTATATCGAATTCTTCTTGAAAACATTTAATGTTTTGGCCTCATGTCACTTGTAAAAACTACTTTCAGTTATCTTATGCTGAAAAATTGTTGAATTACAATGTAATTTCAAATAGCCAGTTTCCCATGTGTGAATAAATGGGTGAATGAGTTTATCTCAAGGCCTCAATGTAAATAACATTTCAATCAAAAATAATTGGAAATTCTTTGACTCTATGTTTGGTTAATTTCATTAATTTAAATCACAAAAAGCAAAAATATTGTAGATCTTAACATACTGACAAATTTGCATTAACAAAACAAGCTTTTCTGAGATGAATCAGTTTGTTATATCTTTCTGATGTAACCTTTCATGATTATCAGTGGAGATTATATTAAGAAAGCAAAAGCATTGTACAAATGGCAATAAGATGCATGGTTGTGACCCCTCATTGATATCAACATACACACGGTGTTAAAAATCCTTAACACACTAAAGGAAATGCTTCAGGACAACTATGAGCAATAAAGCGAAAAAAATGATGAAGAGGTCTGTCTTGCTTTTCCAGTATTACCAATCCAAGAGAAGCCAAGGCATTTGAACTGACCAGTTCTTGCAAACAATTTAATGCAGTTAAGGGCCATTTAATATCCCTCCAGCATGATGAAATCAAGGATCTATGAAGAACTGGTCAAAAGCACCACAATTGCTAAATGTCAACCAAATAATTGTATTAGAATGAAGAATACTTGTTGCTAACAGGATGCCGGCAGGGAGAATCTCTGTCCATGGTTCTGAAATCTGCCTCAAACCTTGGGAATATTAATTGACTATTATTTAGTATATGAAACATACTATGGACTCCCATTCAATTGTTCTATAATACACTTGAAGTCTCAGAACATCTTACAGTCTAATAATGTATTTATTAGATATTCTTTTCATATATTATAGTGAGTGTAATGTTTTAATATAAAATTCACATGTGCATTGCCAGAAATAAATGGAACTACTATGTGTATAAATTGAAGCTGTGATATTGGGTAAGGGAATAGTTTTGCATGACTTATTTCCTCTTCCACTGAAACAACAGGAGAACAAGCATATATGTGAAAGTCATCCTGCCTGAGGCAAGATGCACTTTTATTGGCCTTTCACTCTTCTATTGTTTGTTGATAGAAGCAAACACATGGAAGTGTTAATAATGGGAAAGCCCACAGTGACTAGTTAATATTTAGAGCCAGGCCCTGGAACCAAACATTTGAGGTTGTACATTCCCCAGATGAAAAGCCTGGCAGCTGCTTTTGTGGATAATAGATCGGAAATGCAAAGTTGTTAGGAGGGAAAATTAACTCTCAACAGTTTGTGTAGATTTCAGATTTTATTTTCTCAGGCTTTAGTTTACACGCACCTGTGCAGTAACACCCCCTCGCTGAGGACACATTGGGGAAGCCCTTTCCCAAACACAATACCAGATTATATGAAGGGAATTTGCATTCTAAGTGACTGTAATAGTGGTCACGATAGTTTTATGTTGGACCTAGAGTACTGTGTTAAAGTATATCCAATGTCAGAGAAATCCTGGTTACAAAAGTCTTAAAATTTTAAAATGCTTTTACTGTGAATGCTGTGAATGGTGGCTCAGTGTTTAGCACTGCTGCCTCACTGCTGCCTCACAGTGCCAGGGACCTGGGCTCGATTCCAGCCTCAGGCGACTGTCTGTGTGGAGTTTGCACAATCCTTTAGCATCTGTGTGGGTTTGCTTCGGTTTCCTCCCACAATCCAAGAGATGTGCAGGCCAGGTAGATTGGCCATGCTAAATTGCCGATAGTGTTCAGAGATATGTAGGTTGAGTACATTAGTCAGGGGTAATTGTAGGAGAATGGGTTTGTGTGGCATACGTTTTGGAGGGCCATTGTGGACTTTTCCAGCCTGTTTCTATACTGTATGGATTCTAAGAATAGTCATTGAAAGGGAAAGAAGGGTTTCAATTTATTGTTCTTGGTCATGTGCCTGTCCACTGGCTGGAAGCTGGTCACAACCTGCCAGGATCAATCTGGATGAGATTAAACATCAAACAGGCTGGTCTGTGTTGAGCCTCCTTCGAGGTCCTCTAAGGGCTGTCAGCCAATCAGAGGATGCCAGCTTTTCAGTGATCATTGCTGAGACTGCTGCCAACCCAGGAGGAGGAGCAAAAAGACGGCAGCCTATTGGATCATGGATATGGGGGAGGAAAGGGCTGTTTTAAAGGAGAGTGTTATCCTGTGGTTTTTCTATGGCTGCTGGTGGGAACCTGAATTGGGCAACAGGAGGGATTGTCCCTCAACAAAGCACTCATGGGCCCACCAAGATATACCCAGAAGGTTACAATAGATACCCTCCACCATGTACTGGCTGTGCTGAAATGAGTCCCTGAAGTAGCCATGTAAGAGCCTGAATTGGTCTCTGGATGGGAAGGCCACCCTTGAACCCTCACACCCCAGACTTAATTGAGGCGGGCGTGGGTTAAAAGTGAGGGAAATGATGGGCTTTCCATGCTGGGACTTCCCATCCCACTGTATACACCACCATTTCTCAATTCACTTGAGGGGTGTTAAATTCTACCACTAGGTTTTAGAATGCAATATGTCAGCAATGTTTCCTTTCCTCTTGCTTTCAGATCAAACAAGGTGAAATTTAGAAAAGATGATCTGAATTTTAGAGGTTTGAATGGTGCTGTCTGATTTCTAAATGTCAGCACCATTTTCCTGGAGGCAGCCCATTAATTGGCTGCTGCAAGGAGCCCTGTATGAATAGGAATGGTATGTGTGCTGCGCAGGCAAGAGGGTCAGTTGCAATGCCCTGGGGGTGTAGGTGGCTAGCAGCTCCATCAGGAGAGATAGTAACTGCTGACACATGTAAGGAATGGTGAGGCTATCACTCTGAGGTGACAGCTCTGGTGGGAGAGCCTTCTAGAGGATTATATATGACAGTGACCTGATGTTCCCAAACACACTGGGAGGGTTGTGGACAGCAGGAGGAGATTGTCCCCACTCCTGACAGCCTACTACTGAATGAGCACCTTCACGCCAGGCTGAGGCTTCAAATTTAACTGGGGCCTATGCACCAGCTATTTGAAGCAAATGCTCAAATGTGAATAACAGTCCATAGAAGTAAATTAATATTGAGACTAATTGATCTCCCACCACTTCCTGTTAGAAAGCTGTCTTGTTAATGTTTTATCAATTACATTATTTAGAAAATAGTGTTATGGTAATTGTTTGATAAAGAACTGGGATCACATATAAAGAGAATCAGCTGTGACATTGGAGGATGAGTTAGGAGACATAAGGAATTAAAATTACATTCTATGAATAAACAGTCCATTTTCATTACTTCATAGTAAAGAATTGTCTCTTATTTTGTCATCAACTGGTTAACAGTCCTCTTTGAAATGCTGTATTTCTGGGCAAGTGGCACCTGATGATTGTCAGTAGGCTCACCTTCTAACTCACCTCTGGCTCACTGATAAAATCCATCCCTATTACTCTTTTTCAGCATCCTTCAATGTGAATTGCTGAGGAAACCACTCCCAGATGAACAGAAATCAAATTTACTGCCCAGTTTGGGACCAATTTGATATTGTAGTCTTGAATCAAGTGATAGACCACAGATTAAAATGCTCAAGGATTCTGAGTCAGGACAGGCCATATGGATGACAAAAGGCCAGTGGTCAACATGATCTAAAATGACAGCATGCAAAATTTGGGAGGAAGTCAATTGCAAGAGATCTTTGTCTGATTTTGTAGCTTTTTTTACTATGCCTGAATAATGCATGAATTATGGTTGATTTTCTCTCACATTGTAGTCTTGAATTTAATAACCAGCAATGATTAGAGCAATTTTATGAATAATTAAGATTTTCATTTATATTCTACTTCTCTGAAGACATAGGAAGAGCACTAAAAATGTCTACAATAGGAGTTGAATAATTTTGTCTGTTAATTTTCAACATGACTGAATAGGCTTCTTGCAAGTGGAAAATAGCATCAGATTTTCCAACTTACTCATGTTATGAATTGAAAGCATATTGATTTTTTTAAAAAAATCAGATAAACTCGACAAAAGCCATCTGAACATATTCTGACAAAATGACAGTCCCTTCTAATGTCAGTAAGCTTAAGTGGAATGCCTTCTGACACCCTGTCTCCATCCTGTGCTGAAGTCAGCCATTATGTCCATTGCATTATGTCGATCTCCTGCAGAATCACAGCACGTGTACAAGTTCAACATTTATGATATGTGACAATTTAACGTTTCCAGATAAATATTTTGATATGGAAAGTCTGTGACAGACAATTTGCTATTCTTGTCTACAAAGTTTAATGTATCTCAGTTCGCAATCAGCACATGGCCTCGAACTTCACATTTGAGAGTGAAAATAATTGTTACACATAAGCACACGTGATAAATTCATTCTGAAATCTAGCGTATCAAGCACCAAATTGGGTGCCAAACATGGTAATTTGTGGCAGCTAAAAGGGCCATTAAAGAAAGGTTCATATGCACTTTTACCAAGCTGGTAAACTAAACATAATTGGCCTACAAAATGGCATTTATGAAGCTGAATCTTGCAATCTAGCAATTGGTATGACATTGCCCCCGGATCGTTTTTAGTGTGGAAATTAGCCCCAAATTTACACCAATTCATTCACAGTAAACTTGCATGGTTTACAATCCTTTTTCCGAAATCCAAAAAGCTCCGAAATCCGAAAATGTTTTAGTGAAGTATTTTTCTCATTATCAAGACTGTTTGGCGTGCAAACAGTGAACCCAACTCCACACCTACTTGATGCATGTCACTCAGATGTGACATGGGGGTGTGACGCAGCACTGGGAAGGCATAGATTCTGTCTCAGGGCCAGTAGTACTCACAGGTGTACCTGCTGTTCTGTAAGATATTTTAAAATTTCACCGTTAAACCATAACTTAGTCATAGAGTCATAGAGATGTACAGCATGGAAACAGACCCTTTGGTCCAACCCAACCACGCCAACCAGATATCCCAATCCAATCTAGTCCCACCTGCCAGCACCCGGCACATATCCCTCCAAACCCTTCCTATTCATATACCCATCTAAATGTTACATTTAAATGTTGCAATTTTACCAGCCTCCACCACTTCCCCTGGCAGCTTATTCCATAGACATACCACCCTCTGCGTGAAAAAGATTCCCCTTAGGTCTCTTTTATATCTTTCCCCTCTCACCCTAACAGGGAAAAGACTTTGTCTATTTATCCTATCCATGCCCCTCATAATTTTGTAAACTCTATAAGGTTTCCCTGGAGCGTCCTCAACCTCCGACGCTCCAGGGAAAACAGCCTGTTCAGCCTCTCCCTATAGCACAAATCCTCCAACCCTGGCAACATCCTTGTAAATCTTTTCGGAACCCATTCAAGTTTCACAACATCTTTCCGATAGGAAGGAGACCAGAATTGCATGCAATATTCCAACAGTGGCCTAACCAATGTTCTGTACAGCTGCAACATGACCTCCCAACTCCTGTACTCAGTACTCTGACCAATAAAGGAAAGTGTACCAAATGCCTTTTTCACTATCCTATCTACCTGCGACTTCACTTTCAAGGAGCTATGAACCTGCACTCCAAGGTCTTTTTGTTCAGCAACACTCCCTAGGACCTTACCATTAAGTGTATAAGTCCTGCTAAGATTGCTTTCCCAAAATGCAGCACCTCACATTTATCTAAATTAAACTTCATCTGTCTAAATTTAAAAATCAGAAAAATCCTAGATTCCGAAAACCAACTGGTCCCAAGGGTTTTGGATAATGGATTGTGTACCTGTACAAATGTCCTGTGGATCTTTTCAACACTAGGTTAAATGTACTAGGGTGAAATGAGAACAAATGCAGTGTCAGTGATCACTGCCATTTATATCACAGCTGTAGATGCAAAGTACTTTATGAGCTGTTTTCAAAATGGTTTATTTCCTGCAGGAATGATCCACTGTTTATTGCATCTGTAATACTGTTTAGTGGACATTTGGCTATAAGCTCAGGAAACCTGCACATATGGACTGTGACCAGATTACTCTGATGCTTCACAGCAACAGTGCTTGTACCATGTCACATAATGAGGGGAGGGATGTGTGAATCTCGGTTAAAATTACAATTGTCAAGATCCCCAGCATCTGGCTTGCGAAATGGCAGAGTATTTCTGATAGGCATCTTATTTCTACTTGCAACTGAAAAGGCCATTACTAGTTAGAGTCGCAACGATAGTTTCGCAAACTATGTGACAGATTCAATTTGAGCAGCATTCAACACTAATCTCGAAAAAAACATGCAAAAAGTGGAGAAATTAAAAAAGGAGACTTTCTGAATTTGACATTCCTAACCAATGTAGTTTCATTTACAAATAGTGTTGACTGGAAAATGTTTTAAGTTTCTATTCACATACTTTTGGAGTGACAGTGGGGAAGGAACAGATCCTGGAAATTTCCCAACATTGTGTTCCTGTATTTATGATTCAATTGTCAATCTTTTTGCATTGTTACCTCATTCTCATTGTTTCACCTCTGCTATATCTCTTCTAATATTGTAGAGAACAGATGTATTAACAAGGCATTCCCAGTCACTTACTGCTTTTGAATAAAGGAGATAGAGAGAAAAGTTCAAATAATTTCTGGTGACTAAGTCTAAAAAAAAACTTTACTTAAGTATTGTCCAGGTCTTAGAGAGAAAGATTCAAACAAGGCTTTTGCCCAAAATGTCGATTTTCCTGCTCCTCGGATGCTGCCTGACCTGCTGTGCTTTTCTAGCACCACTCTAATCAAGACTCTGGTTTCCAGCATCTGCAGTCCTTGTTTTTACATAGTTGGAAGAAAAACCATCAAGTTTCAAAAATTAAAGTGACACTGAGATAAGTGGATTCATGCCATGATGCAAGTTCAGAGAGACCTGTAACCAACTCAAGAACCTGCTTTGGGCGTGTACTTGATTTCAGGAGAAATTTGTCGACTCTGAACAGTTTGACAATGTAAAGCAATGTTGAAAATGCTGTAAATCTTAAAACAACACTGAATATGTTAGAACTGCAAAGTAGGTCACATGTCAGCTGTAAGAGAACCCTCACTTCAATGTTTTGAGAGTCAGTAAACCATCAGATCCTTTTCAGATGCTGATCAATCTGCCACATAGTTCCGACAATTTTAGTTTTTATTTTAGCATGTTAAGGTCCCGGAGAGACCAATAACTTTTAAGAAAAGAGAAATCCAAACTTCCAGTTAATAGCTGAGAGGATAACAAAAAGAAGATATAATGCTTTAAGATGTTTACTGCAACCATTCTTTGAACATACCTTTTAACATAACAGAAAAACTTACTATTAAGCCCGTTGAACTGCTCTTTAATAAGAAATTCAATTCTCGTAGAATTCATCCAAAATGATTCTTAGCTCTTGAAGGTTTACGTTAAATCTTTTCCTTTAGAATCCTGTAAACATTTAATTCCAGAATTATCTTTCATGGTCTGAGCTTTCCTGGAGATATCTCTCTGAGCCAATTTGCAAGCTTTCTTGTAGCTCCCTATTTGGTCTATCCAATCATAATGCAAGCTCCTACTCAACATCCTCAGGGAGCCTACAGATGAACAGAGAACCCCAGAACACAACCTTTACAGTGGTTCCCTCTGCATCCTTTCCGATAGCAACATGAATCACGTGGGCTTTGTATCCAGATAGAAATGCAAATTAGCTATTCTTTAGGCTCCAATTTTCTCTGATTCTGAATTGGACAGTTCAAAGTACATTTATCAGCAACATGATCTTCTTAACATTTCCCTTGAACTTGAAGACTTATAGTCTGTCCATTAGCATCATTGCTGCTTTCGTCATTAGCAGCAATGAACACTTTGTACCTCTTAGGTAAAAACAAGGACTGCAGATGCTGGAAACCAGTGTCTAGATTAGAGTTGTGCTGGAAAAGCACAGCAGGTCAGGCAGCATCCGAGGAGCAGGAAAATTGACGAATCTATTCCTGATGAAGGGCTTTTGCCCGAAATGTTGATTTTCCTCCTCCTCAGCTGCTGCCTGAACTGCTGTGCTTTTCCAGTACCACTCTAATCTAGACTTTGTACCTATTCCCCAGGAAAACAATCTAAACCTTCCTTTAATTTCTAATAACACCATAAAGCAGACCTGTTGTTCAAGAGTCTTTAGCACAGGTTACATGACCCCTGTATTTTTCCCACATAATACCAAAGCAAAATAATTTTATCAACCTCACAATTGTAACAAGTGTCTCAAGTTACAATGTCAATTGAGCTGCAGCTCTAAAAACTATGTCAAAAGATTTAATTACCCATGACCAATGAAACAACCAGTATCACAAATATTGTTGTAAATGAAATCAGTCAGAGAGGACTCAGACAACATGACTACAGTTTGGGACTCTGATTTAGAACTGGGTGAATTTTAAAGCTTGCTGATCACGAGATAAGGATGTTACTTACCAAAATTAGAAAGGGAAGATTAGTAGGTAGGTATTTTGATATCACCTGTTTGACTGGAATTTCCCGCTGGCTAAGGCAATTGCTACAATCTTTACCTTCACCATGCAAATAGTAACAGGAAAGTGGGTCTTAGCTGTAGGCAGAATTCCCTTCTTTCCACATTTAATGAAGCACAGTTTGTCATTAACGTTGTAAATACTCAGAATATCAACCACCTGTAATGGTACATTAAGGGAACTTATTCTCAATGTTATCACAAGACATAGAAAAACACAAAGGGCTGTAAATGCTCCTTAATAGGATGTATTAAATGTGAACCTTTTTCTTACTACTTCAGGGAAATGCTGATACATTTCAATGAGCTAGCTAAAACTAGCTTCAGGCCCTTTACTGCATTATTATTCAATAAACTTTTATTTTAATTTTTCAATGTTAATTAATGGCTATGGATAAAATTATTGAAGGAAGTTACAAACTTTGCATATATTGCCACCTTAGATTCTGCTCTTGTTGGCCAAACATATGATTTAGTATTTATCTGAGAAGAAACATTTTGAAGACATGTAAAAGGGAGATGGGAGATGGTGATGTAGTGGTAATGTTACTGGGCTAACAAATGAGAAGTCAAAAAGTGTGGCACTGGAAAAGCACAGCAGGTCAGGCAGCATCCAAGGAGCAGGAGAGTTGACGTTTTGGGGCATAAGTCCTTCATCAGGAATAATGAATTAAGAGTTTATGCCTGAAATGTCGATTCTCCTGCTCCTTGGATATTACCTGACCTGCTGTGCTTTTCCAGTGCCACACTTTTCGATTTTGATCTCCATCGACAGTCCTCACTTTCTAACAAGCTAGAAGCCCAGATTAATTCTCTGGGAAATGGGTTCACCCACACCAGCTTAGATTAGTGAATCTGGAGTTGAAATGTAGTTTCAGTACTGGTGACTGTGAACTTTCATTAATTGTCATAAAAATGCAACTGATTCACAAAGAAAAAAAAAAATGTTCTGCCATCCTTGAGTCAGGCCTTGGTTTGCCTTTCGACTCACAGCTCTGTGGTTGCCTCCAATTCAGTTCAAGGCCAAACTAAAATGGAGAACAAATGATGGGCTTTCCAGTGATGACAACATCCCATAAAGCAAATATACATTGATTTTTTGATTTTATTATCCAGTTTAAGCATCACTAGATTTCAGGATCTATTGGAAATCATAGTATATACAGTATTCTATGACTACCTCATAGTGGACTGCACTTTTATTTTCTCTCTATTTGCTGGTTTTTAGGAAATATAATACCTGTGGAGACTTGAGAGAGGTATATTTACAGCTCAGGAATAACAGCCACACTTATTTAACCACCTAACTCCACAAACTAAGGCACAACTAATTGGATTTGAGGAGAATTGACTTTTTTACCAACTTACCATTGGGAAATATGTTAGCTTTTTAAGTCAGATTTTCAACTAAATTCTACAATGGGGATAAATCTGCAAATATCGATACCAAGGCAATCATAATCTTACACTTTTAAACTATTTGATCTTTTCAAACAGCAGTAGGGATAAACATTAATTTGGCATCCAAAAGTCTACTGGAGCATCAAGCAGGTTATAAATGATTTGTTTACTAGACTATTTCTTTCATCAATATGTCAATAAATATTAAGTCATGCACTCTTTTGATGTTACATTGTCCAATTTTTCAGGAATTATTGCTAGCACACTAGACTCTATGTGCACCTATACCCATTCCAAGTTTTCATAAACAGAATGAGATAACTTTCTATTAGTATACAGCTGAACACATGCAAAGTTTATTTGTAATTGTCTGCTAGCTTGATATTAGTTTTGCCTTTCTCACTTTATGGCGGTTCATAGAATCATAGAATCCCAACAGTGTGGAAACAGGCCATTTGGCCCAACAAATCCACACTGACCCTCCAAAGTATAACCCACCCAGACCCATTCCCCTACCCTATTACTCTACATTTAGCCCCAACCATTGCATTTAACCTACACATCCCTGAACACTCTGGGCAATTTAGCATGGCCAATTCACCTAACCTGCTACTATTATTTGATCAGGCAAGGGGCAAGTGATGGTCTGGTGTTCTTGTTGAACTGTTAATCCAGAGATCAAGGTAATGTTCTATGGGACCGGAGTTCAAAACCTGCCAGAGCAGATGGTGAAATTTGAATTCAATAATTTTTAAAATCTGCAATTAGGAGTCTAATGATGACCATAAAACTATTGCCAATGGTTGGGAAAAACCCATCTAGTTCACTAATACCCTTTGGGGAAGGGAATCTGCCATTCTTGCCTGGTCTGCATGTAACTGGGTAATTAGAAATGGGCAATGAATGTTGGCCCAGTCAGTGATGCCCTCATCCTATGAAGTAAGTAACAAAAATGTTCCTCAGGGATCAGAGATATTTTCAGCAGCTCTTGTTTGCGATCCCATGAGACAAACTAGGGCTGCTGATTGAAATAATGAAATGCCCATAATCTCTTTGAGGCTGGATGAATGGTCCTTTAGATTGTTGAAACAAACCTTCATGTGCATGGATATTGTGCAGAGTAATGGTCACAATATAGCCTTGGCAAGTTCACAATTTTATTGTAATCTGATGCTTATTATACAACTTTACAAAAAGACATACTTGAGGAGGAGCAGCAGGAAGAGGAGATTGAAATGCAATCTTTATCAGAGGGTCAAGTATTGAAACCCAACCAAAAGACATGATTGCTGAATCCAATTCCAAATAAAACAGCTTAGATTTTCCGAACCAGATTTGTTGCCATTCTTCAGAAATGGTTCTAATCTGGCAGATTGCATCACTTGGTCACTGAAGAATCTGTCCAGTTTCATTTCAATCTACCCCATTTTGTTTAAATCAAGTTGTGTGACCAATTTATGTGAGAAAGTCTGGTGTGTTCATATTGCCTACGGTTATGCAAGAAAGTGTATGCAGTGCAGGAATAACTTGTATTTACTTGTAAGCTCAAGGTAGAAAAAATAGTCACTTCATAGCTGTAATCAGACAAAATAAAAAAAAAAGGGGATTTTAAAAACTTGAACAAAGAGACAGTATTTAGGATACATTTTAAAAGAGAGGAGGGTGCTAGATAAATATAAGGATTTAAGCAAGGAATTCCAGAGTATGGAACAAGCACTGAACAGATGTTTGATGGCAAAACAATAATGGTTGGATGAGAGTAGAGAGGATGTCCAAGAGATCTGAGCCAAGCAAATGATAGTCTTGGGGGGGGGGGGGGGGGGAAGAGGTTGCACTAGAGGAGGTTACAAAGATAATAAGGTGTAAAGCAGTGAGCCATTTCAATACAAAGATAAGAGAGAAGCTGAAATTGGAGAAGTTGAGGGATTAGAAAGCAAATGCATGTCTGAATCTGATAAGTATTGCTCGGCATGCAGTTCAATATTTCAGATCAAATTTTGTCTTGCCAGATATTTGCTCAGTCTACCTTGAGAGATGTTGAAGAAACCTACACACAAAAGGCTTGGATATTAGGTTTTGTTCCCTAAAGTCATGCCATCAACAAAGCAGATTAAATGCAAATTCAGTTGATTCCTAAAATAAGAATACGCTAATGCTTATGGGAGTAACTGATACTTATGAAGCCGACCAAGTGGCTTTGAGCTTGTAACACAACCCTCTATCTAGCATTGGCATAAAATGGCTAATGGCGTGCCAGACCATGTCCTGAGAAGCACTCGTAACAACCAAAACCAATTCTAACATTTGCACTTTCCATTCAGAAATGTGTTAATATTTTAGTCATCAACACACTTGCTGTAAATTCAGAATTTCAATGGAAGCTAGACCAGCAGTGGGAAAGCACCCTCACATTTTATCCTTTTTGACACATCTAAATATTGTTTGGAAAAACAATGGTAAAAGATCAAAATTGAAACAACATCTGACGGAAGTAATGGGTGAAAGGCAGGCTCCAATTAATGCCTAACGAAATAGATTAGTGCACTATCTCCACTATTGTCCTCATCCTAAATCAACTGCCATGCATATCAATTTGCAATGGATACTCTTGTGTTTTATTGAATCCACATCCCAAGTGAGCTGTCAAGATGCAGTTCAAGTCAAATCATCTATTTTACTTTTCCTAGTGTGATGAAAGGTACGCAAGCTCTTTGTGTTGAACCTCAGTTCTGCCTCTTTGCCAAAGTATAGCATGTGATTTGGGAGTAGAAGGCGCAAGTGTCATATTTGGCTTTGGCTATCATTGTGTGCTTTTTCCAATATATTATGAAACATTTAAATGCTTACTGTGTGGGACAGGTGGGGTGTTGATCTAACAAAGACTTCCATCAATCATGGTAACCCTAGTGTGCATCTCCGAGCACATTCAATAACCTAAAATAAGACAAAGAACGGCAGATGCTGGAGATCTGAAACAAAAACAGAAATAGCTGGTGAAACTCAGCAGCTGTTGTAACATTTTTGGGAAGAAAGCAGAGTTAACATTTTGACTCCAGTGACTCTGTGTTAATTCCACCATTTCCAAATACTTTTGGCTAGAAAATGTGCATTAACCTTCAATTTAAAATTCTTAATGAATACTACCTCCAGCATCAAGTCATATGTTTACGCTTTTTTCTCGGATGGTCAGACTTGGATTTTCAGGTTATATTGCCCTCTCCTAGATTCCCCTCCCAGCAACAAAATAAAAACTCCCCCCTATTGATCCGAACAATTTCTTTCAAAGTCTTAGAAACTACAATTGAAATACTGGCTGATATTTGCGGATTTTAGCCGCTGATTGTAACATGAAATCCCCAAAGCTGTCAGTGAAAGTTGGCAGCAAGCCAAAGCCAGTCCAGAAATGGACCAAGAAATTCATAAAACTCACTGACTTGTTTGACATTCTGTGCTGAGATCCAGTTCGTTCCTGCACGGTTTTAATGTGAACATCTTCAGATGAGCAGGAAGCCTATTACAATGAGCTGTCCTCCAGAAACGATGCAAGGCTATGTGCATGATGTGTTGTGGTCCCACTGGCGCTGTCATGGGATAGCACAATTGTGCCAAAGGGTTGGCTTGAAACGGAAACCATCTGTGCCTTGACTGCCGTAAGTCCTCATAATTAAGCATTGCTTTTATGATGACACTGGCATATATTGACTGCAATTATCCATGAGACTGTGCCAGCCTATTAAATAATTGAAGACATTTTTTAAACATTTGGAGTGAAAAATGTATTTGTCCTGTTTTGTTGATGCGACATCCATGATTTACAAACTCCCTGTGCTGGGTTTAGCGGAGTCAGGTGAGATGTAAACTTGATCTTTCCACTTTCTTCCTCTGACTGTTGTGTGGCATGGAGCAGGTTTCTTGCCGATGGCTTCCTTTGCACTCAGCAGGGGACTGACCAGTGTTGTATTGGAAACGTACGGACAGCCAACACACTCTTCATTAAGGTGGGCTCTCCTACCTAAGGGAAGCTGCACTGAATAAAGTTTCTGGCATTTAAAAGATGGCAATTATGATGCCAAGGCAAAGAGAAGGTTCCAGTGTGACTGTGCTACTTCTGGAGGTATTTATATCGATGATGAACAGTGACAGAGTTGCCGTTATTTCATGAGGCTATGAAGGACCACCTCAGAAGGAAATGGGAGCAGTTGGCCGGGAATCTCAATCCCTGAGTCTATCCCTGAGGATGTGGTAATAGTGGTACAGACTTTGGACATCAATGCATTCCCTTCTTAACAAATAGGTGATAACTGAAGTGTCCTGCCCCAGACACTGTCATAGATTAGAGTGGTGCTGGAAAAGCACAGGCTTTTGCCCGAAACGTCGATTTTCCTGCTCCTCAAAGGCTGCCTGACCTACTGTGCTTTTCCAGCACCACTCTAATCTTGATTCTAATCTGCAGTACCCACTTCCGCCCAATACTGTCAGAGATATTTGTAACCACTTTGGGAGGGAGGATGGGACAGGTTGCTCCAGAGGTGAGTTTCTCGTGCATAGTGGGCACATTTTGGTTTGCAGTTGCCAAAATAATCGAGTACTGTGTCAAACAGAGAAGTTGAGTTCTTTATGTACAACATCAGACTGGAACATTCCAAGGCCAATAAGAACAATCCTAGAAACAATCAGGAGTTTTACCTGCCGTGTTTTCAACAACACATCTTGAATTATATTCTCAGAATTCCATCAGCTCTTACTGTACCACTGTAAAAAAGCTACTTTCCTTTCCCAATCCAGCTATACGTATAGCTGAATTTGATATTCTTTATATTATTGCATCTATATCTACAAGATGCAACATATTTCCAAATTAAAAACTGAGAATTCAATTGTTCATGGGTAAAAGGTATTTTTGCACATGCAAAATGAACATAAGCGGGAAAAGAAAGGCTGATGAATGTAGTGCTGGCTGGTAAATGGTAGAGGTATTTCCCCTTTTTCAAACAAGTGCTCATTAGACACTTTTCCAAAGTACTGTATACTGAAGTAACAAAATACCAGAAAAATAATTCTCAAAAATACAGATAACACGTACAGGTTAATTAGAGAGATTTATTTATGACTGGATACAAATACACAAACTGAGCTTTGTCAAACATTTCTACCTGTGAAAAGAAATGTTTTATAGGGTTTGATCTAGCTGGCCAGGTCACTGTTTTGCTATCCATTCCTAATTGTATTTGAGCAGGCAGTGGTGAGCCACCTTCCTGAACTGCAGTAATCCAAAATGTTCAGTTTCATAATTTAATATTGTCTGGGTTAAATATTATAAACAAGAGGAACTTGTGTGAGGGATTGTGCCATGGTCTGAGTCTCCACAGCTCCAGAGTCAAGACTGGAGTCAGGAGGGTGGCAGTAGCCCTGGGTTGTAAAACACTCCTTCATGCAAAATGGGAAAAAGTTGCTTTTTTCCCACCATATCAGGAAGTTATTCACTGATATGATCTGCTATCCAATTAGCAAGGATGCAGAAATGGAGGGGGAGTCACTCAAAAAGCATCCCCCCCCCACCCCCACTCCCACTCCCTGACTTACTTCAACAGCCATTTCAGTGGCTGTCCTTTGTCATTAACATTTCCTACGTTTTGGAGGGAAAAGAGGAGTCTGGATTCTACGAAAGAGTAGGCTTGTGAAACATTTTTTAAATCACTGAATTTATACATAATGGGAAGACACATCCCTCTATCACAAACAGCCTCTTCAGCCACTAAAGTCTGTCGCTAAACATTAGGAAACCTACTTAATGAACACAGAACAAAGTTAAATACCGAATTTACAGGAGCCTGAATGTTGCAGCATGCTGTCCTATCGAAGGCCCACCCCAACACACACTGCCCCACTGGTCATCTGCTGTGAAAGCCATTTGTGTTTGAACTTTAAAAAGACAGAGAAAAAAGTGCTGTGATATTGATGCCCCCTTTTCCTCACGTATCTTCTACAGCTGCTGCTTTTGATTGATCCGTTAGCTCCAAGTGACTATATGCCCAATCCTTTCTCATTAATTGATTGCTCTTGGGAAAATCACAACGAATAATTGTTTCCCACACAACATAGCCTTCTGACCCTCATTTAACCTGGCTGTGGGGTTCAGAAATCCATAGGAAAGTCCTGCCTTTGAATTGGGCTCATCATGTCAAGTCTGCGCCCAAAAACTAATCAAGACCAAAATTCACTTCTATGTTTGCAATATCTCATGCTTAAATATGACTAATTGCATGAAGGTTTATCATGAACACTCATTTTCACATCTCTTTCAAAAGTCGCTGAATTTTTGAATCTAAATCACAGCACTGCACTGTGTTTTCACACTTCAGTTCTTTAATCTCACTTGGCTGAAGCATGTGCCTGGTTCGTTAAGGGCACATCGTATGATCGAATCAGCTAACTTGTTTACTTTACTGAAGGCTGTCTGTGCCAAAAAGGCCTTATAAATCAACCTGCTGCCAATGCAAAGCTGTTATTTATGGAATCAACTTTAATTCTGATTGATTCCATATGCTACGAGCCAATTTTGCAGCTTTTAATCTTTTAACCACCTTTAAAATTCAAAGTTAGTTGCATGAATTTCAGTTTCGGTGCAGTCAATAAATTTACCTTGCAAAGCTTAAACTGTTATCTGTTTTCCCAGTAAACATGCATAATAAATAAATTTATTTATTTCCATTCGATGCCAGGCAAGACAGCTTTTTGATTCACTCATCCTGCTCTAATTCTCAGATGGAATGGTGTAATTGCATTACACTTGCTCTGCAAGTTAGCTAGCTCTATGAATTAACTTAATAATATACCATATGGTGTTCCACAATAAGTGTACAGTTGCTGCCCAATGCTTGAACCAATTCTCACCTGACAACCAATTTGCATGTTCTCCATATGGATGAGAGATGTTCTGCGATGAATAAGGCCACTATTGGATCACTGTTTCGATAAATGATCAAGTGGGTCTCCTTCTATTAACCTACAGTAATGGGACTACTTCTGCCCATGTCATTGTCAGCATGCAGGGTTTGTGTGGCACAAAGCCACAGAATATTTTGTCACATAATCAAGATGTGGCAGATGCTCAATATGTGGATTTGCATCTATTATAAAAGCTGCTTTCCCACCATATTCTAGACAAAAAACCCAATCTTTCAGTCAATTTGATTAGCGCCTAATCCTTGCTTACACCACCTTGCTATAAAATGTATCCACTGTACTTCACAACTTCTTGCTGTTGGAGTAGAGCAGGAGTAATTAGGCCCTTCTTTCACACATTGCTGCAGCAACTTAAAAGCATTTCAAACTTAGGCTTTCATTTTGGAAGCTGAGGGCTGGAGGTCTGTATCACACCTGAATTATGATCGTTGCTTATGTGATAGCAGCACAATTCAAATCCAAAATAATTGGTATCAACCTCAAACATCCACTCAGACTGCACACTTGGCTAAACACTTTTGAAACAATAAAATAAATTCCAATAATGATTGGCTCAAATCTGTTTGCTATTTAACACTTCCAATGCCATCCAAATTTAAGAGTTCCGGTTTGAAGTAATTGAATAGGAAACAATGATCTATAAAGTGCAGTGTCTGAGAGTTTTACCAGAAACGAAAGATCTTTGGGCTTTGCAACAGAATCATGATCTGCTTCCCTTAAGGCATTCCACTGAATCCAATCTGCTATTGGTCCAAATGGATCAGTGCACTTCACTGAATGAATGAATGCATGTGAAAAAAGTTTTGATAGGGGAATTCATGCCTTACGACCTCATCTGTCTAAACCAGAACCTGAAAAAGGTTAACATGTCCATACCAACATAAAGTTGCTTTTGAATGAGGGCAACCAGCTTTACAGAACAACACTTTCCATCAATGGTAAGATTAAATTCCTTAAGACTGACTTTTAAAAGAGACTTTACTTTCAATAAACTTTCTTTTTTTTTGTGCACTGAGTATCTGTTCTTGGTTTGGGAGAAACATCCTTGATCAGAAACACTGGGCTCAATTTTACCATATTCTGGAAAAGTGTCATTTTCATAGAGTTTCATGGAGAATTTCTCTCTTCGAAGCCTAGTGCTTTCATCGCATACTTGCTACATTAACTACCTAGTGCTCCCCTTTGGTGCCCATCCTGTCTGTTGCTAGCCCAATTCTCCCTCTCAATATAACCGGAAATATTCACCACTGGAGAGACATTCCGAACAGTTGTGCCATTTCAAAGTGCAATGATGCACCCGGTGTAGAACTGTCAGTCTGGACCTGCTTTACATGGTTTGTGGCATTTTTCTGGCCTATGGTAGAGAAGGAGAGATTGGTACTCCGCCATGCAGACAAGGACCTAGAGAAGAGATGTCCACTTCCCACAAAACCTATAGAGGAGGCCACAGACATGTCCATTGCAGCCTGTTCCCAGCCTGCCACCCAGGCCAGTTCAGTCTTAGCTGCCCCAGAAATGCCTCGTAAGCCAAGGACCTTCTCTGTTCTGCCAGACTAAATGTCACCACCTTCTCTCCAATACCTCACACTCAGTTTCTCTGCTATTATACACATTTCCAACCAAGGCTCATGCTTTAACACAGGCTCTATTCCCTGAAATATCTTCCCTCATTTGCTCTTATCCACACAATTCAACCACAAAAGTAACCTGTTCTGGTCGCTGCACTTCCCACTCATTGTCCCGGAACACGTGACCACCTTTCTCCCACCTGCACTAGCACGAACAGCTAATTTACATCTCATTGAGTCCCTCCCTGTCTCTTACTCAAGAGAGAACAGGCTACTGTAAGCAGAAAGAGACAAGATGGTTGCTGGGCTTCCCGACACTCAGCTTCTCACTCTCTACAAGGAAAGGAGACTATTCCTGACCACACCAACAGGCTGAAAACTTCTGGCATGAAATTAGACGTTGTCCTTGACTTATTGCACCTGCAGCCCCAACCGATTGATCTCCCTATGGCCATGACTGAGGGCTACTCCCCCTAGACCTTAAGTTAAGGTCTTTTGCTTGAACCATACACAGTACGTGTTTGGCCAATGTGCTACTGTCACAGATACAAGAAGTAACGAGCACATTAGACCAAGGAAAGCCAATGGATGTTATCTTCCTAAACTTCAAGAATGCCTTTGACAATGTGCCGCATGGTGTAAGAGGTAAGGTGCTAGCATCGATCGAAGCTTGGCTATTTGGCAGAGAGTGGGGATAAAAAGCTCCTTCTCAAGTGGTGTTCCGCAAGGCTCAGTGTTGAGACCACAATGTTTCACTTTATACACTTATGATCTAGATGAAGGAACTGAAGGCAATCTGGCTAAGTTTACAGATGATGCAAAGATAGGTGGAGGGACAGGTAGCATTGAGAAAGCAGGGTGGCAGCAAAAGGATTTGGACAGATTAAGAGAGTAGGCAAAGAAGTGGCAGATGGAGTGCAATGTGGGGAAGTGTGAGGTCATGCACTTTGGTAGGAAGAATTGAGGCATGGATTGTTTTCTAGATGAGGAGAAAATTCAGAAATCTGAAGTGCAAAGAGACTTGGGAGTTCTAGTCTGGGATTCTCTCAAGGTAAATTTGCAGGTTGAGTCAGTAGTTAGGAAGGTAAATGCAATGATGGCATTTATTTTGAGAGGGCTGGAATACAAAAGCAGGGATGTACTTCTGAGGCTCTGTAGTTCTCTGGTCAGGCCACACTTGGAGTATTGTGCACAGTTTTGTGCCCAATATTTCAGGAAGGATGTGCTGGCTTTAGAGAGGGTTCAGAGGAGGTCCATGAGCATGGTCCCAGGAATGAAAAGCTTAATAGATGAGGAGCGTTTGAGGATTTTGGGATTTATACTCGATAGAGTTTAGAAGGATGAGTGGGATCTAACTGAAATATACAGAATACTGAATGGCCTAGACAGAGTGGATGGTGAGAAGATGTTTCCATTGGTAGGAGAGACTAGGACCTGAAGGCACAGCCTTAGAGTAAAGGGATGACCTTTTAGAACAGAGATAAGGAGAAACTTCTTCAGCCAGAGAATGGTGAATCCATGGAATTCATTGCCACAGAAGGCTGTGGAGGCCTTAATTGAGTAGATTTTAAGACTGACATAGATAGGATCTTGGGGATCAAGGGTTAAACTTGACAAACTTCCTGGCTTTGTTTCTACGCTGTAAGGCAAGTCAAGTCAGACATACTGTACATCAGTTAGCTCTGCTGAGGTGGGGTGGGGGTTAAGAGGAGCACTGAATGACAAGGGAGAGATGCTGTGAGCATCAGGATAGGCACATAGTGATCAACCACTAAAAGGGCAAGCAAACAGCCCTGAGGTGCAGACTAGTCCAATCATTGAGTTAGGTGCCTATACCTGTGTGTGAACGGTTTTGCAGAAGCATTACAATGAAAGGAGCAGGTGTGCTCCAAAGTGTCAGTTTGCATTGGAGAGGTACATGATAGTGCAGAGACACTGGCATGTGTTGGACACCCAGCGTCCAGGGAGATGAGCCGAGTACAGCCACGACTCTGAAGCACACCCTGAGACATTGGTGTCAGGTGGAGGTCACCAAGAGCAAGCAGCAAGGTGAAATCCTCTCACTGACATTCATGTAGGTGATTCTCAGCGCCTAGTTTTTATCCTGCAGATGGTAAAATGGGGATTTGCATATTAATAAGGCAAGATTAAGTAGTAAGGTGTAATGCGTAATAATCCCAGTTAATAGATCTCTTGCCACTCATTAGCATGAATCTCGTCTCAATGTTCTTAGTTGGAAAATGCTTGTTACTTGTTGTACCTGACGTTGGGAAAGATCTCACTCCATTTCTCAAGGAATTCTCACAAATCTTTCAATGTAGTCCATATCTGTCCTCGAAATTATGCTCATTAACGCTGTTTCTCTTTCCACAGACACTGGCAGATCTGCAAGTTCCTGCAGCATTTTCTGTTTTTAATGTAAATACATTCCTTGGTCTTGGTTTATTTGCGAAGTAATCCTTGGAGTGTTTTTCTTGTCCATTTCTGACATCACTGGGATACTAACAATCGCTCGTAGGGCTCTCAGCCCTAAATCTGTGCTAGCACTATGAAGTCAAATCAACACTACAAGGGGTTAAAGAGCTGTTAGCCCCCTCTTAATATACTGTCCATGTGAAGTTTGCATGTTCTTCCCGTGTCTGCGTGGGTTTCCTCCGGTGCTCCAGTTTCTTCCCACAATCCAAAGATGTGAAGGTTAGGTGGATTGGCCATGCTAAATTGTCCATAATGTCCAGGGATGTGTAGGCTAAGTGGGTTAGCCATGGGAAAAATGCAAGGTTACGGGGGGTAGTGTAAGTCTAGGTAGGATGCTCTTTGGAGGCTGATGCAATCCCAATGGGCTAAATGGCCTCTACTTGCACTGTAGGAATTATATGATTCTATGAAATTAGGATTCTATGATATAAATGGCATGCTGAAGTTTCAAAGGCAATAGAATTGAAGACCTCAAAGAAAAGTGAGTGACAAAGTTAATCTAAACAATGGCATGTGGGAGTTTTACTCTTTATGACCACAATTCCTCTGCCTGCAAAGAATTTTGTTGATGGTCTCCCTCAGTCTATTGAGATCTTAATCTGATAAATTACAACAACACCCACCCGCTTACCTTCCAGCTTTATGTATGATCAGGATTTTAAATTCATGAGCGGGTCTTTGAAGACAAAATGAATGGTTAATCCACACAAATTGACCAGAAGTTAAAATTGCCTACCTTGTTTTGTTTTATTTTGGTATGTAATGTTGTATCGGTGATTTCCGGTTTTCTCTAGACTTAACCACAGACCATGCAAATAGAGCAGGCAAGAACCCTCAGCCTAGAAAGAGCTTTTTGATTAACTGATTCTATCTTCCCCTAATATATCTGTTCATCCCGATGTATTTTTTTATATTGAGCAGTTGGTGTGCAGATGCAGTGAAAAGTCTGTGAGCCAGCTCTTCAAAGTGAAACATACTGATGCAACAATACTTCACACCACAATGCATGTGGCAGTGTACAAGATAAAAATTGGATGATGTAATTTATATTCTTGCATTTTTTGAAGTGCAACAATAGCTAATGTATTGAACAGAATGAAAAAGGTACATAAATAGAGCTTAAATTAAAAAAAAGTTCCTTCTTAATATTATTTGTGAAAGATGTATGATGACATTTAAAATAATAAACTAATTAGAGATTTTCGCTGAAGAAATATTTTTATTTTGCATTTTCATACATAATTCATGTTTTCCAAATATATTAGAAATGAGTTGTTTTTGAAACTTAGTTATGTGCATGCAGCTTTTCTGCATTCCATTTTTGTGTCAAAGTATAATGTACAACTCTAGAACTAAATTTCTAAAGTGAAGTTATTTTTAAGATGTACCTATTTACTTAAAGAACACTTAAAAGATGCACTCTGTAACTTTTTGCATTTTTATTTGCCTTGTGAAGTTAATTATTAATTGATTATCTCTGAAGAAGGCAACATCACTGAAATGAATACTAAAGCAAAATATGCAAGGGTACACATATTAAAGAATAAATTTTCAGACACAACGTGTTTTACTCAACATGCATTCATCCCTAGAGATATTAAGATAGATTTTAATCTTGTCACCAAAGCGCAAAACTGTGCTGTGTATCAGCTATGTTATAGAAACAACGCAATTTTCATCTCCTGATTGCATCCATTATTTTAATGTAGGCATTAACCTGTTTATACTAAGTAGGCTGGTGTTTCCATTTAGATATTAGCTAGATTAATCCCATATAAACTATTACACATCTGCTAGTAAAAGCAATATTAAGGATATTAAAAAATCTCTTGCCAGTCAACCTTTGCACAAGTTTAGGTTGTGCCGCTGATAGTCTTTTCAACACTTGCCCCTGTCATCAGTCTTGGTATTCAGAGGTGTGTTCACGATTTAACAACAAGATAACATAACTCAAGGGTATAACAATTATTCCATTGTCACCTGAACTGGATATATGTGTTATTTCCAAATGTTTCTTCTGTGTGTACTTCAATATTTTTCAAATGTGGATTACAAAAATACCTGGTACAACAGGACTAGGTCTGATCGTTAAGCAGTTTTACTTCGCAGCAGGTGAATATATCAAGTGTGATGAGTCCTTAATTGTGTCAGCTCTTGTTTTTTGTACTAGGTAAGCCAGAAGTCTGAGAATTGTAACATTCAGATTCAAGTATTGCTAGGTGACAATATTCAATTCTGCCCAGCAAAACTGGAGGATGTTACTGCACGGTTTTTGATAGTTTATTCAGAACAGTTTGGTGTCACTGGAGAGGTGTTCAAAGGTCACAAAAGGAGACAGACAGTAGACTTCAGGCTATGACTGTTCTTTCAGTTGTACTACTTGGAAGGGAACTGAGCTACATGGGTTCTGCATAGGAAACTCAGTAAGAATTTATCAGAAATCAGATATCTCAGTGTAGTCAGATTACAGAAGGATCTAGGAATTAGGAGGCAACTAAATGCTGAGGTCTGGACTCAGTATTAGTCCTGGGGAGACAGGAATGTACAAGCCAGATGTCTTTGTGTTAAGCAAAGCCAGAAGAAGCAGCATGCAAGAATGAATACCTCAGTGAAGCTGAGAAGGAGGAGTGAAAGCCCACAATAAGTATTTGTTGGCTGCAACTGAGCAAGAGTAGAGCTCAGAAAAATCCAGTAACACTAGTGACTCAACAAAGCTCAATATTAATGAAAAGCTGAAGTTGTATCTATGTGGAAGTACAATTTCCATAATCCAGGGGAGGATTGATACAGGAACAGAAGGTAATTGACCAGAATGGGAACATTTGTTGAAGCAGTTCATGATCTAGCAGCTCTTGAGGAAGAGCTCCAAGGTCAGATCAGCAGAGGTGAAGAATTATAATTCTTGGTGATGTTAAATGAGATTTAATGCCCCACTATGGCATTAACATCTGGGAGGGCAATTGCTGAGAAGTCTGTGAAATTGATCTTAATCTCATTTGTTATTTTACGTACAGTGAGGGATGGATTCAATCATAAATTAAACTCCATCCACCACTCCTCAGCCTATTGACCCATCTGATCAAGATCCTGTTGTACTCTGAGGTAACCTTCTTCACTGTCCACTACATCTCAAATTTAAGGGCAGCATGGTGACTCAGTGGTCAGCACTGTTGCATCATAGTGCCAGGGACCCGGGTTCGATGCCTGCCTCAGGTGACTGCCTGTGTGGGTTTCCTCCAGGTGCCCCGGTTTCCTCTCACAGTTCAAAGATGTGCAGGTCAGGTGAATTGGTCATGCTAAATTGCCAATGTGTTAGGTGCATTAGTCAGGGGTAACTGTGCGGGAATGGGTCTGGGTGGGTTACTCTTCAGAGGGTCAGTGTAGACCTGTTTCCATACTGTAGGGGATCTAATTTAATCATAGCCTGTGCACTATATATATATATATCACACTAGTTGCACATTTATTATACATTGCATTGTTGTTCTAATATTGTATGGTAAAGTTTATTGTTCATTTAAAACTGTGGAATCTTGTGGCTTTATTCTCTTTGTAAGTAACCTGTATCTCACACTTTCTCTTCTTTAAAACTAAAAGTTACTGATCCCCAGCCAGGTTGGAACATAAATGTGATGGACTGGTCTGGAATCATAACAGAAACAACCTCAGTTACGATCAGATTCAGTTATGTTCAGCTTGTACAATGATACCAAATAATGAAACTTGCCTTTCCCAAACCTTGTTGATGTAAACAAAATAAATCCAACTACTTATCTTAAGCGACACATGGTTTAATAAAAGTTATGAATGTCCTCACAGATTCCTGTTTAAAGGGATATGGGGGCTATATTGAATAGCTTGTAAAAATGGACTTGGAGATTGCGATGCACGAATAACCCATGCCTCTTGATTAAAATTCAAGAAGAATGCTGACTTCACGCTGCTTTCTCATTAGAATGATTGCTGTGTGCCGTGCTATTTATTGACGGAAGCATCAACAGGGAACTAAAACCATAACCTCCTGGCACTTCATAGAACCAGCCTGCTCTGTTTAAAGCTAACCTGCAGCTCGTGGAATATGCATAGAGGAGTGACAGGGAGGACACAGATCTGATACATTAATGAATTACACAATATGGGACTGAATGGACACCCAGCTTTATGGATGCAGCACTGGAGGTCATGCTGAAGGAAGTGCTACATAAGGCAAGTACCAATACCTGCATAGGACCAAGAGACCCCCAGTATATTTGCTACATAGACTATGGGAGCAAACATTGAAGTCAGCGCAAGCAGTGTACCCCTGAGGACCTCGAAACACCACCACAAAATGTTCATTTACCTGACATTAACAATAAAATGCAACCAAGTGCACGATGAGTTCTTCTGTCTTGAAAAACAGGGACTTACAAAACTAGAACCAGCCAGAGTGGGCGAGCTACCCAAGGAGTAGTAACTTTCATGGGGGAAATGATGCTGGCCATTGTTGGAAAGGCAATTGCTGAGTTTCTGGCTAACAAGGTATTTAATGAACTGAGGATGAGAGAATTCTCATATCCAATCCTTCTCCTCTTTTTCCACTTCCGCTTTACCCCACACTAACCTCTGAATTAAAAACTGGTCGCACTGGTAATGTCACTAGAATAACAATCCAGAGCCATGGGCCAATGTTCTGGGAATATGGATTACAATTCCACCATCACAGTTGTTTAAATTTGAATTCAATAAAAGTTTGGAATAGAGAGCTAGGATAATGGTGACCATATAACCACTGTTGAGTGTTATTAAAAACCCACCTGGTTCGTTCAGGTTCCTGAGGGACAGAAATCTGCTAATATCACCTAGTCTGACCTACATGTGACTCCAAACCTATAGTAATGTGGCTGATACTTCGCTACCATCTGTGTGATTAGGGATGAGCAATGAATGTTGGCCTAACCTGTGACAGCTACATAAATGAACTAAAGAAACAAACATGTTCTTTTCAGATACTCAAATAATTCACATTGGATAGGCAGTGGAGGATAAAAATGATAAAAATCCTCTGAAGTGATTACATACTCAGCTAATAGTTCAGAAATTGAACCTGCACATCATGTAGAGGACAGCAAAGAGTGCACATGCATGTGATGAGATACTGGACTTCAGTGGCTTGCAGCCAAGGAAGGAAGAAAGGATAATGCAGGAACCTTCTCTCTGGTGGGTACAGTCCGTCATATGTTCTGCTGAGGACTCAAGACCACAATGAGGGTTGAGTATCAAAAAAATTGAAGGGATTGTACCCGGAAATTCTCTATGCATTGGGAAGCTGCCTAGAATAGCTGCAGTCAATATTAAGGAACATGGAGGTGTCCATTGCCAACTTGACACAGAGTTTGCAGCCCAGGCTCCTCAATGTAATGGCCTACTCCATAAGAACACTGTTGGAGTATGCAGCTATAGTGCAGCATCTGATGACCTATACTTCAGCTTCCATTGCAACACCACCAGCTTCCACCAAAGATCTGGGTGTTACAGTGGAAACTCAGACTGGTGCTGTGCATTTGCAGACTGCTGCCTTCTAAATACAGATAATCAAAGGGGCTTGCAATCGTTAAGTAAGTTATTCCCTATTCAGTTGACTAGGATTACCAAGGCGCCATCCTGAGGAGTGTTACCAATTCCATGAAGCATGGCAGCATTCGAAATTGCACCCCAGCCACTCAGCCAATACCCTTTCTGTTGTCTGTCAACCAGCTCATCCAGACCTCTGGTGCCCAGGCAGCAGAGGTGCAACATGAAACTCTGCTCTTTAGCATATAGTTACTCAAAGTCACCCTCCAAAGCTTTTTAAAAACAGTTACACTGAAATTCAGCAGCCTTTCTTTAAGCTATGCTGCACACATGGAGTACAAGCATAAGAGAGACAAATGTAACTGGAAGATAGACACTACGAGATACATATAGTTGTTTATGTTATGTGCAATATGAAATGATTTCATTTACAAAAAAGCAATATTTTGGAATGTTCATTTTTGTTGTGGCTTTTAGTTTTGTGTTATGGCCCAGACCTGTGGTCTATGACAGAGGAACCTCTGGCAAATGGTGATTTGAGGTTATGGTTACTGACATCCCTGGTTCCTGTAAATAAGAAATAGAAAGGAGATGTATTATTTTCCTTTCTCCAACGTCTCCTTCTACATCTTCTTGAACTTTTTTCCTACTCTGCATGACCGCTGCTCATTCTCCCACTCACGCTCTATTTCAGAGGGAAGCTCAGGTCGTGCACCTATGGCAGGCTACTACTCATTTCTGCAGAAGCCTGATGCCAGGGAAGGGTCTTTAGGACTTGCTATTATCACTCCTCTAAACAATGTAACTTGAAAAAACTACAGAAAGCCCTCTACCCAAATGCTTTTAGAATACAACAAAAGAGAAGAAATCAACTAGTCACTAATCTGAAAGTAGTTTATGATCCCATTACACAGTGATCTTGAGTGGAATTTCTAGCTGCTTATCACAAGTGCTGCCATGTGTCGTTAAGAGAAGACAGGAGCTGAAAGATTGAGTTCCAAAGCAGTCACACATTAATTAGAGTCATGTACTGCCTAATGTGTACATTTTTGGTATGTACTAATTTTGCGCACATGCTGACTACTTCACCAATATTGTTCTGCACATTTCACTGACAAAAATGTGTGTGAAGGTAGTGGATGCAGCTCTCAAAGGCGAGACCTTCGGCTGAACCACCGGGTCAAATCCGGCTGGGCTAGCCGCCCCCGAGCACTCAAAGTCGGTATGAGCAGTCAAGTTCGCTCCCATCACAGTTTGGACCACTTGCCGACTTGGGAAATGCACGAAAATCGGCCCCAACGCGGGGGCCGGTCCGCTCTCAAAGTCGAGACCTTCGGCTGAACCACCGGGTCAAATCCGGCTGGGCTAGCCGCCCCCGAGCGCTCAAAGTCGTTATGAGCAGTCAAGTTCGCTCCCATCACAGTCTGGACCGCTTGCCGACTTGGGAAATGCACGAAATTCACCCTGTACGCGGGGGCCGGTCCGCTCCCGAAGGCGGGACACTCACCCTAAGCCTGGCCCCACCGCCGGCCAACACACCCTTCAAAATCACACCCATCCGACAATGCTACTCAAAAAGGATCCAAATTCAGAAACCCCCCCTTCAAAAGGCACTCCGTCCCCGGCCACACGACCGGGGCATGCTCCCCTGGGCTCCAAAGTTTCCCGGTCCCATCTTTAATCCGAGGTTCCATGTATATTGTCCACCCGTATTTCTTAATGTGTTTAACTAGCTCCTCAACTATTTTATTGTGTCTCTTAATCCTCATATTTTTAACAGAGGGACACCAGCCCGAAATATGTGCTATTGTCTCAGAGGGATCATTACATCTTCGACAACTTCTGATTCCCAAACAATACTCAAAGCATCTAAATCACAGACATTACCAAATCCAGTTTGACATTCAATATTATTGACTTTACTTTTAACTCCTCCCCCCCACCCCAAATTCACAACAAATGCATGAGTCCAGCACAGAAAAGTCCTGTTGAGTGTTCAGGACTGATGCAATGGGTGTGAGATGTGTACCAATTACTGAGAAGGACTAACCACAAGTTTAATTTTTTCCATTTTGAAGAAACATTCTCAAAAGCTTATGTGAGCATTTCAACCACCTTGGTCATTAATGTGGGCCGTTTGAGAGAACACTTTGCTTTGTGAGGTGTACATTCAAACACAACCTTAATCCAAATGTTTTGAGTAGAAAATGGTCCAATACCTTTGAACATAAAACATTTCTGGGAGTTTTTTTTTAAATGTCTTATATTTCAATTATGTAATCATAAACAAATGATCTGAGAAATTTTCCTGATGAAAGGTTTTTGTCTGAAACATTGATTCTCCTGCTCCTCGGATGCTGCCTGACTTGCTGTACTTTTCCAGCACCACACTCTCGACTCTAATCTGCAGCATCTGCAGTCCTCACTTTCGACTTACAAATGTTAAGTCAGTTCATTTTTACTATCTATTAAGTTGAGAACATAGAAAGCAGGTATCAAGAGTAGGCTCATTACCCATCAAGCCTGTTCTTTCCATTTACAATGCATAATCTTAATGATCATGGACTCCACCATAACATCATTGATCTTTGATAACAAGCTACTCTTTCACATTTGTCCAAATAATCAGAATCTCAACTAACACAGATAACAGAACATGAGAAAACATTGCCATCAAATTTTAATGATCTCACTCTAAAAGTTCTTAAACATATTTACTTGCTTCAGTTCATTATCTACCTGCCTCGAACCTTCCAATTGTATATGTGGAAACAATTTGTCGCAGATGATCAACAGGAAACCATAAATTAAAGATGCAAATGTCATCTTAAATTGGATGAGTGGTGACTCATTACTTTCCACATAATCTTTTCTCTCCCACCTCCCTCCTACTCTGTTTGTGAAAACTTGCCAGTGTCATGTTTTAATAAATCGATTGTGTAGGTGAGTAGATTGAGTGCAATGAACAATAAAATCACAGAATGCTTACAGCACAAAAAAGAGGACACTTAGAGTTGTGAGAACATGGAATGCGTTGCCAGCAGCAGTTGTGGAGGCAGGGTCATTGGGGACATTTAAGAGACTCCTCGACATACATATGGTCACAGAAATTTGAGGGTGCATACATGAGGGTCAGTGGTCGGCACAACATCGTGGGCTGAAGGGCCTGTTCTGTGCTGTACTGTTCTATGTGTCTGTATCAGCTCTCTATAAAAACAACTCAGCTAATAATACTCCCCAATCTTTTCCCAATAACCTTGCATCTTTTTCCATCCCCGAATAATCCTGAACACATTCCTCTTGGTCAAAAAAATTAGGGTACAGATTGGGTGCATTCATTTCACTTTTTGTTAAAAAAAAATTCAAGAGGGACCCAATATGTTCGGGTGTTCAATCTGTTAGTGTCATCCTAAGGTAAGGATTTGATACAGTGGCTAGCAAATGCCATGGAGACTCTATTCCCACAACTGCAGCAAGAACATTGGACCCTCAGAAGAATATCCTATGTGGAAAATTTTAAGTTACATGAGTAAACCAACAGAAATCCAATGGAATTAACGGGAGTCAACCTTTTGCGATTAACCTTTCAGTCACTGTCTTTGACAAAACAAAATTACACACAAAACTGTTTTGTGAATTTGCCTGCTCCATAGCTTGTGAATAAAACTACCATTTCACACATTCTTAAATGTATTTTAATAGCCTGTAAATATGTGTTAGAATCTGTTAAGTAGTCTTTTGCAACACCTCACAATATAGCAGATATGGATTTCATAGTTAAATTAATTAGTGTATTAGCAATATAAAACAAAATTTCAGAAGAGTGTTTTCATGAAAGGAGAATTGTATCACTGCTCTGAACTGTGTTTGTGTGATATTGTAAGTGGACTGATAGATTTAGACTACTTGCACATAAAATAAATCATAAAATTATTGCAATGATAATTTCACTATGGCTTTGGGGGCAACTTCAAACATAGCGTGTCGTGGGAAACCGAATCAATCAGTTCAGCTCTTCATTTTACACACTGCCTACTTTTTACATTCCATTTACTTCAATTAAATATACATAAGGCGAGGTCTGCAACAGAGATCCATTTCAGTTGGGTCAACTTCTATCAGATGCTTAAGTTAAAAATGCCCCCTCAAGGTTAGAACTCAGATTTTCTACCTGTTACTGATCCGATTATTTGGATCTATTTAATGCTGGTCCATTGCAATACAGACTCTGTAATACATATTCCATGTATTAAAGAGAATTGAGGCTTTGATAAAAATTCATAGCCCAAAACCAGAATTTCAGGAAGACCCATGGCTTATTTCTGTGCACACTTCTATGGGCCTGATTTTCTCCTCATTGAAGATGACAGGAGAGGTAGCCGTGAAATGAAATTCAAGTTCACCTCAATCATTGATGTTGGATAAGAAGGTGCATTGTTGACTTTCTCAGCTCGCCACCAATTGAGGCCCTAACTGTGGTCAATTAATGGCAACTTAAGGATTTCAAATTACCATCCCCTGTTTCCCTAACAGTTTTCAAAGGTGGCTAGATTTCAACTTGGGAAACTGGGATGGCTTGCCCGACAGATTAGAGGTCCCAGTCTGAGCACACTCAGAGGTACAGAAGGAGCATCAAGTGTGATAGCCTCAGAAAACCACTCCCGTGCCCTTGCTACAACTACAACCACCCTCCCATGACTCCCAGCCTACAAATAGAGGACATAGCGTACTTACCTTCACACTGCTTGATCCCCTGAGGAGTTGGCCTTGACTGGTAGAATCACAGAATGGCTATGGTGCAGAAGGAAGTCATTCAGCCCATCATGCCTGCACTGGCTCTTCAAACAAGTGTAGTTTAGGACTCAGAAGCTGATAGACTCTAATTGGCCAGGAGAAATGATGAGGCCTATGATTTGTTGAGAAACTATGTTCACTTGTCAGTTCTTATTAAGCTGTTTATTTTCTGTGGAGCATTCGGCGTGCTAGCAATTATTTAACACACTCACTCCCTCACTTAACAAAGAAATAGGAAAATGCCTCCCAGATTATTCATTGCAAAATGTGAATATTTCCAAATATGTTAATCAAGCATGGAGTTCCCATGTCATTAAAAAGCCCAAGGTCATACTGATGGTTATATGTTTTCTGAATATTGTATTTATTCCATATATATTTTTAACAAAAAATATTTACAGGTACATCTATGTACTGTCTGTCATTTTCTTGTTTTCAATGGAAGGCTATCATTCAATGAACTGATAAATTTTATCACAACCATTTATCCTTTGGTGAGCATATTATAGTATGAATGGAGCATCCTTATTGTTGACGACTGGAATGATACCTATCACCAGCTATAAAAGAACAGTAATAACAAAATATAACTATTTAACAACTTTGTGGTTTCTATGTGCACATCAGATTGAATTCCAGACAGTAATCTCATTCTATATTTTGTACTTGTTCTTAAACTGTGATTTAACCTGTTTATAGATGATAATGCTTGAGCTTTGTGGACAAGGCTGACTGAAGGGCTGGGAATGTTCCTGGCAAACATGTTACTTGATAGTTGAGACCATCAGGTTCCTGGGAATGATGACCATCGACAACCTGCCCTGGTCTACCCACATTGACACTGTGGCCAAGAAAGCATAACAACACTTCTCCTTTCTCAGGAGACTAAGGAAATTTGGCATGTCCGTAAAGTCGCTTACTAATTTTTACAGAAGCACCATAGAAAGCATTCTATCCAGATACCATTAGCCATCTAAACACTCAGAGGAGGGGGGTCAGAGGCTGGGAATTTTGTGTTGAATAAATCACCTTTTGACTGTCCACAATTTGTAGAGCACAATTCAAGAGTGTGATGGAATTCTCTCCACATGACTAGATTAATGCAGCCCAACCACACTTCAATAAACTCACCACCATCCAGACTAGAGCAACTTGCTTATTCTGCACCCCAAACTCTGCAGTAATACTGCTGTTATCTAACTCTATCAGTAAGTGGATTTCAATTATTGAAGAACTCTGTTGGGTTTATTTACAGCTAATCCAATATATACATTAATCTCCAGATTCAGCCTCTGCCTAGACTGCTAGGCCTGTGGGTCTTGTGTGAGCATCCAGGGACATAGCTAATTACATGCCAAACATCAATTTAAAGGTGATAATACAACATCCACCACTTAATTATCCACTTCATCCACTGCCAATGCACATGGGCAGCATGGTGTACCAGCAATAATTTGCATTGTTACAGCTCAATGAGATAGCATCTTCCAAACCAGTGACCTCTACCAGTTTAAGAGCAAAGGCAGCAGATGCATGAGAACACCACCACCTGTAAGGTCCTTTCCAAAATTAAATGCACCCTGACGTGAAATAACCTCAGGGTTCCTTCACTATTGTTAGGTCAAAGTCCTGGAATTTCCTTCCTCACAGCATTCTGGGTGTCTCTGTACCACACAACAAGGCAGTACACAAATGTGGCTTACCGCTGCTTTCTCTCAGGCAGTCAGGGATAGGAGATGACACATGGAATCCGTAAAAGGCAGGATTTCTAATTAAAGGAACTCTGGCATGGCTCATAGTGACTCAGCTACAGCATCCTTTTACAAGGCTGCAGCAGAGGTGAACTAGAGAGGAAATCTGGGGACGTTATTCCCCAGGTCTCTTTCTCTCTCTCTCATGTCGACTATATAATGTAGGAGTCAAGGCACTGCAGCAAGGTGAACTGCCCCAAGACTGAAGGAAGAGAAAGTATCTCTAAACAAGCAGATAAGTTTGGAAGTGGCTGAGGCAATCAGCAACAGAAATGTGATCCCTTCCAACATTGGGATATTGAACCAAATGGATCTAAGACCTCTCAAGTGCATGACATGTGAGTGGCATAACACTGATGCCAGGCCTCACACTCTCCTGCACAGCACTCCTTACGTCAACACAGTGTGGTCGCACTCACCCCTCCACCTGCAGACAAACTACATGCCCCTCTGAGCAGCCAACATTTACACTTACCCACATACTATTGCCCTTTCATACCCACACCTCATTATTACTCTCCACAAATGCCACCCCTCCCAGACACGTATACTGTTAGCACTTGTAACTCTTAATTTTCTCTCCTTGCAGGAGAAAAGAGACGGCATTACTTTGGGGAGACATAAAGACCAAATAGGACGAGTGGCAAGGAGGACAGCATTGTCTACTGGCTCTCTAACCGCAGGTATTAGGATGACCACTGGCATTGCCTGCCCAGCTGGTCCACTGCTCCAGAAGGTCTGCCAGGGAATTCTGAACCTCCTCAGGCACTGGTAGTAGTTCGTGTGGACAGAGCTATTTCTCTGTCTGTAGCCCCTGTGTTGAGGGTCTTGCCTCTATGGAAATGGAACTCTACATCCATCCCATCCATGCAGTGGACAGGCGTGTGGGTGATGAGAAACATCCAGTGCTGTTTGCAGCTTCTCTTGCTCTTCACCAAGATGGAGTTGCATGAGCTGCTTCCGTGACGTGCTGAAGGCCAGAAACAGGGAAGTGCAATGAAAGGCGAGGAAGTGCAAAATAGATGAATTTGGCAATCACTGGAGAAAAACTGAAACCACACATGCAGTGAGCAGCTATCTCTCACCTGGCCTGCTCTTCAGCTTCACTGATCAAAGTTTTCCTAGCCAGTCAGATTCATTGAAGAAGCTCTTCCCACTATATTTGCTTTGAGGACGTTGATGAATTCCAAACAATTTGGGAAATAGGTCCCTTGGCTTTTCAGAACCCCTGCTTAAAAATTGCTTAATGAGCTCTTTGAATATTCAAACAACTTACCTGACAACTATGCAGGGGCTTGGGTAAAACCCGGACAAGGGCAGGATGCTGTCAGATTCCCAAACAAAAGTCACCTTTTGGGGATCTAGTTCTGTGGCCAAATCCACCTGCCCTTGTTTGAGAAAACTTTCCTGTGGTATCTGTTCCCCAGCCTGTATAACAGCAGGATTTGTGATCTTCTGCCTTAGAGTCAAAATATATTTAGGAATTCCAACCAGTGAGAACTCCTATAGAAAGCCTGAGCTGAATGAGCATCCAGTGATTGAAAGTAATCAAGTACAGAAAACAAGTCAGTGTCAGCAATTAGATAAAACAGCTTCTGCTGCTAGGCAATGGGGAATGGGAAATGAGGGGTGGGGTTTTAAATAGAGGAACATAGGAGTAGGATCAGACCATTTGAACTCTTCAGTCTGCTCCATCATTCAATGAGATCATGCACAAATCTTCTAACTGAATATTATTTTCCTGTGTTATCTCCATATTCCTTAATTTCTTTAGGAGCTAAAAATGTATTGATCTCATGTGAGGTGCTGCATTTTGGAAAGACAAATCAGACCAGGTCTTATCTACTTAATGCTGAAAATGTGTTGCTGAAAAAGCGCAGCAGGTCAGGCAGCATCCAAGGTGCAGGAAAATCGACGTATCGGGCATAAACCCTTCTTCAGGAATGAAGAAAGAAGGGCTCATGCCCAAAACGTCGATTCTCCTGCTCCTTGGATGCTGCCTGACCTGCTGCGCTTTTCCAGCAATACATTTTCAGCTCTGATCTCCAGCATCTGCAGTCCTCACTTTCTCCTTATCAACTTAATGGTAAGGTTCTGGGGAGTGTCGCTTAACAAAGAGACCTTGGAGTGTAGGTTCGTAGTTCTTTGAAAGTAAAGTCACATGATAGATAGGACAGTGAAGAAGGTGCTTCATATGCTTTCCTTTATTGGTCAGAGTACTGAGTATAGGAGTGGGGAGGTCATGTTGGAGCTGTACAGGACATTGGTTAGGCTACTTTTGGAATACTGTGTGCAATTCTGGTCTCCTTCCTATCAGAAGAATGTTGTGAAACGTGAAAGGGTTCAGAAAAGATTTACAAGGATGTTGCCAGGGTTGTATGGTTTGAGCTATAGGGAGGGGTTGAATCAACTGGGGCTGCTTTCCCTTGAGTATCGGAGGCTGAGGGGTGACTTTAAAGAGGTTTATAAAATCATGACAGGCATGCATAGGGTGAATAGACAAGGTCTTTTCCCTGGGTGGAAGTAGAGGTTTAGGGTGAGAGGAGAAAATTTTAAAATGGACCTAAAGGGCAACGTTTTCATGCAGAGAGTGGTTTGTGTATGGAATGATCTGCCAAAGGAAGTGGTGGAGATTCATATAATTACAACATTTAAAAGGGTTTAGTGGGGTATGAACCAAGCGCTGGCAAATTGGCAAATGAGACTTAATTAGGTTAGGATGTCTGGGCGGCATGGACAAGTTGGACCGAAGGGTCTGTTTCAGTGGCGTACACCTCTATAACTCTATGACTGACTTTTAAACATATTTGGTGACTCAGCCTCCACAGTCCTCTGGAGTAGAGAATTCCACAGAATCACCAGCCTCTGAGTGAAGAGTGACTGTGCAGCCTGTCCTAGAAATGCCAAACAAAATGCTGCAGCTATGTCGTATAAATCCAGAGAAAAGCAAATACTGTAAAAGCCACAACACCTGATTTGTACTGCACAAGTTTAACATTGACGCAGAGCCAAGAATGGTTTGCATTGATGCTAAATTTACAGTGCAAGCTGTAAACCTGCAGTAGTGCTTATAGTCATTAATTTACCAACAGATCTGTGCCACAGTTTAAAGTGACATGTACAATACAATTTCTCAACATCTCAATACTTTTATATTAATAAGCTGTAAATACAAAGCAGTCTGATTCACGATTGGTTAAAATAAAGAGGTTCAAGTTTCATGGGAAAATCCCGGGCAGAAAAAGTCTTTTCTTTCCAGATATTGGGAAGTCTGCTACACATCCGACATGATAGCCTGAATATTGTAAGCATTGGAAAAAGAACAATGGTTGTTGTTCACCTCACTGATAGCTGCCCTCAAGATTTTGGGAGTTTTTGAGTGCAAAGCTGGAACAAATCCAACGTCTGATCCAGTGTAGTAGTCTCTGCAGGGGATTCTGGCTCTCCTGAGCAGGGCAAAATAAAACAGGGAACTACTGAAGATCAAGGATTAAAGAATTCTTACTGAGACACAGAGGGTGGAATTTTCATCCTGAGGCACAGTTGGGATCTGGGTAGATGAGCTGGTAATTCCTTATTGGCAGGCTTGTTTGCTTGCATTGCTTCTTTGCAGAGAATCTGCTACTGGGCAATTATAGCTACCTGTCTCCCAAAAATGAGCAGCCAATTAGGGAAATCAAGATGCCAACTGAGCCACTGTTTATCGGATGCCTAGATTTCCCAAATGGCAGATGCCCCCTTTTCTCCCTGCACAGCGCCAACATGTGGTTGGAGCCGATACATGTCCAGAGTACTGGGCACTGCCATTGGTGCGCCCCGGTATGGAGTCCGCCCACTGTCCTTAATTGGAAAGCGTTCCGAGAGACAGCCTGTTAAGAAGTATGTTATTTCCGGTTCTTTTTTTCAAGGTAGATAGGATCGAAATCGATGTGTTTATTGATGGAAATGATTCGGAGATGCCGGTGTTGGACTGGGGTGTACAAAGTTTAAAATCACACAACACCAGATTATAGTCCAACAGGCTTATTTAGAAGCACTAGCCTTCAGAGCACTGCTCCTTCCTCAACCACCTGATGAAGAAGCAGCGGTCCGAAAGCTAATGTTTCCAAAGCTAGTGCTTCTAAATAAACCTGTTGGACTATAACCTGGTGTTGTGTGATTTTTAACTTTATTGATGGAGTTCTGGTTCGAATGCCATGCCTCTAAGAATTCTTGTGCGTGCCTTTGTTTCACCTGTCCTAGGATGTGTGTAATGTCCCAGCCAAAATGGAGTCCTTCTTTCTCTGTATGTACAGAAACTGGTGATAGTGGGTGTTGTCTTTTGGTGGCCAGTTGGTGTTCGTGTATCCTGATGGAAAGTTCCCTGCTTGTTTGTCTGATGTAGTATTTTTTACAGTTCTTGCATGGTATCTTGTATTCACAGGAGACTCTCACTGGTGTGGTTACCTAGTATGGTGATGAAATGTCTGAAAACAAACTTTCCAGCTCAGCGAGCTAACTTACACATATTTATCATCAACCTGAGCTTCAAATCTTCTCAAAAATCACCAACAGCCTGTTAATTGGCCAGCTCCTCACAAATCTCCTCAGGGTATTGTCACATTCGCTTCCGCATTCCTAATGTGAATTTCAGTCTGGAAGCAAAATTTAGTCAACAGAGCTCAAAGCAGGAAGTATGAAACAGCAAATATAAATGAGATGTAAACCATGGGCAGAATATTGAATAAAGAACCACAGATAGAAACAGGTAAAGTGACAGACAGAATAAACAATCAAAATACTTCAGATAAAAATCTCCAACACCAGTATATTAATGGAATGATACTTCATACATGTAAAATGCACCTTTTCTTTCAAGGGTGTAGTGACTTGAAAGAAGTCCAGATGGATCTCATTGACAATAAGATCCTTGAATGGGACTGCTAACCTTGGCCAGAGAGCCCTGAATGACCAATATAAACAGGACATTCAGAGAGTCTCCGAATTCTCAGGACTGGCTCTGAGCAATCCAGTCAGAGTCCATGTGCTGTGCACATGTGAATAGAAGGTGGCTTGGTGAAACGATGCCTGCCTCCTTGGAATTATTTCAAAGGGCTAAAGAGATTATCAGTATTCAACAGTAATTATTATTCTCCATGCAGTAGTGAGTAGAGTGGTTTCTTTCTTGATGATATGTTTTGTTGAGATCTGTCTCTTGATTAAATTTTAAAAATATAAGCCATATGTATTAAGTTAGCCTGGAGCAATGATGTTTAGAGCAATTTTCTGGGTCTGTAGATTGTGAAGGAGCAAAGATGCCCTTTAGTAGAGTAATGTGCTCTTCCTGTCAGATGTGGGAGTTTAAGGAGAGTTTCCATGTTATTGAGGATTATGCCTGCAGGAAATATCTTTGGTTGCGAATCCTATCATATCGCATGGATCCTATCAGATCGCAACAGTTAGAGGTAATGAGGAATTTACAAGAGCAAGGGGGTGTGATGGATGGCAGTTATAGAAACAGAGAAAAGCTGCAGTCACAGTTGAATAGATGGGTTTACTCCAGGAAAGGTAGAACAGATAGGCAAGTAGCGCAGGAGTATTCTGTGGCTCTCCCCATTTCAAACAAGTATGCTGTTTTGGAAAAGGTAGGGGGTGATGGACTCTCTGGGGAATGTAGCATGAACAACCAAGTTTCTGATATCAAGACAGACATGAATGTATTGAGGGGTACGTTGGGTTCCAAGTGATTAGACCATAAGACCATAAGACATAGGAGTGGAAGTAAGGCCATTCGGTCCATCGCGTCCACTCCGCCATTTAATCATGGCTGATGGGCATTTCAACTCCACTTACCCGCATTCTCCCCGTAGTCCTTAATTCCTTGTGACATCCAGAATTTATCAATCTCTGCCTTGAAGACATTTAGCGTCCCAGACTCCAATGCACTCCGCGACAATGAATTCCACAGGCCCACCACTCTCTGGCTGAAGAAATGTCTCTGCATTTCTGTTCTGAATTGACCCCCTCTAATTTTAAGGCTGTGCCCACGAGTCCTAGTCTCCCCGCCTAACGGAAACAATTTCTTAGCGTCCACCCTTTCCAAGCCATGTATTATCTTGTAAGTTTCTATTAGATCTCCCCTTAACCTTCTAAACTCCAATGAGTACAACCCCAGGTTCCTCAGCCATTCCTCCATTCCAGGGATCATCCGTGTGAATCTCCACTGGACATGCTCCAGGCCAGTATGTCCTTCCTGAGGTGTGGGGCCCAAAATTGGACACAGTACTCCAAATGGGGCCTAACCAGAGCTTTATAAAGTCTCAGTAGCACATCACTGCTTTTATATTCCAACTCTCTTGAGATAAATGACAACATTGCATTCGCTTTCTTAATCACGGATTCAACCTGCATGTTTACCTTTAGAGAATCCTCGACTAGCACTCCCAGATCCCTTTGTACTTTGGCTTTATGAATTTTCTCACCGTTTAGAAAGTAGTCCATGCTTGTATTCTTTTTTCCAAAGTGCAAGACCTCGCAGTTGCTCACATTGAACTTCATCAGCTATTTCCTGGACCACTCTCCCAAACTGTCTACATCCTTCTGCAGCCTCCCCACTTCCTCAGTACTACCTGCCTGTCCACCTATTTTCGTATCATCGGCAAACTTTGCTAGAATGCCCCCAGTCCCTTCATCACGTTAATATATAACGTGAACAGCTGCGGCCCCAACACTGAACCCTGTGGGACACCCCAGGTCACCGGCTGCCATTCCGAGAAAGAACCTCTTATCCCTACTCTCTGCCTTCTGCCAGACAGCCAATCCTCAATCCATGCCAGTAGCTCACTTCGAACACCATGGGCCCTCACCTTACTCAGCAGTCTCCCGTGTGGCACCTTATCAAATGCCTTTTGGAAGTCTAGATAGACCACATCCACTGGGTTTCCCTGGTCTAACCTACTTGTCACCTCTTCAAAGAATTCCAACAGGTTTGTCAGGCACGACTTCCCCTTACTAAATCCATGTTGACTTGTTCTAATCCGACCCTGCTCTTCCAAGAATTTAGAAACCTCATCCTTAACGATGGATTCTAGAATTTTATCAACAACTGAGGTTAGGCTAATTGGCCTATAATTTTCCATCTTTTGAGATTGATCCTTTCTTGAACAATGGGGTTACAACAGCGGTCTTCCAATCATCCGGGACTTTCCCTGACTCCAGTGACTTTTGGAAGATCTCAACCAACGCCTCCGCTATTTCCTCAGCCACCTCCCTTAGAACTCTAGGATGTAGCCCACTGGGGCCAGGAGATTTGTCAATTTTAAGACCTTTTGGCTTTTCTAGCATTCTCTCTTTTGTAATGGCAACCATACTCAACTCAGTCCCCTGACTCCCTTTAATTGTTGGGATATTACTCATGTCTTCCAACGTGAAGACTGAGGCAAAGTACTTATTACGTTCTCCAGCTATTTCCTTATCTCCCATCACTAGCCTTCCAGCATCAGTTTGAAGTGGCCCAATGTCTACTTTTGCCTGTCGTTTGTTTCTTATGTATTGAAAGAAACTTTTACTATCATTTCTAATATTACTGGCTAGACTACCTTCATATTTGATCCTCTCCTTCCTTATTTCTCTCTTTGTTATCCTCTGATTGTTTTTGTAGCCTTCCCAACCTTCTGATTTCCCAGTGCTCTTGGCCACTTTATCGGATCTCTCTTTTTCTTTGATACATTTCCTGACATCCTTTGTCAGCTATGGCTGTCTAATCCCTCCCTGGATAATCTTTCTCTTCTTGGGGATGAACCTCTGTACTGTGTCCTCAATTATACCCACAAACTCCTGTCATTTTTGCTCTACTGTCTTTCCTGTTAGGCTCTGCTTCCAGTTGATTTTCATCAGTTCCTCTCTCGTGCCCTCATACCTTTGTTTAACTGTAACACCATTACATCTAATTTTGCCTTCTCTCTTTCAAACTGCAGACTGAACTCTACCATATTATGATCGCTGCTTCCTAAGTATTCCCTTACTTTAAGATCTTTTATAAAGTCTGGTTCATTACATAGCACTAGGTCCAAAATAGCCTGCTCCCTTGTGGGCTCAATGACAAAGCTGTTCCAAAAAGCCATCCTGTAAGCATTCCAAGAATTCCCTTTCTTTGGATCCACTGGCAACATTATTTACCCAGTCCACCTGCATATTGAAGTCCCCCATGATCACCGTGACCTTGCCTTTCTGACATGCCTTTTCTATTTCCCGGTACATTTTGCGCCTCTGGTCCTGATCACTGTTAGGAGGTCTGTACATAACTCCCATTATGGTTTTTTTGCCTTTGTGGTTCCTCAATTCCACCCACACAGACTCCACATCATCCAGCCCTATGTCATTCAGTGCTATAGATTTAGTTTTGTTCTTAACTAACAAGGCCACCCCGCCCCCTCTGCCCACCTCCCTGTCTTTTCGATAAGTTGTAAATCCTTGGATTTTTAATTGCCAGTCCTGAACCCCCTGCAACCATGTCTCTGTGATGCCTACCACATCATAATCATTCACGATGATCTGTGCCGATGATTGATTGTGATAGGGGACTCTTTAGTCAGAGGCACAGACAGATATTTCTGCAGCCGGCAGTGAAAAATCAGAATGGCATGTTGCCTCATTCGTGCCAGGAACAAGGAGGTCTCGGAGAGGGTGCAGAATATTCTCAAAGGGGAGAGTGACCAGCAGGAGGCCATTGTATACATTGGACATAGGAACGGAAAAGGATGAGATTCTGAAGGGAGAATATAGGAAGTTAGGCAGAAATTTTAAAAGAAGGTCCTTGAAGGTAGTAATATATGGATTACTCCTGGTGCTATGAACTAGTGAGGGTAGGAATAGGAGAATAGAGCAGATTAATGTGGCTGAGGAACTAGTGCACGGGAGAAGGGTTCACATTTTTGGATCATTGCAATCTTTTCTGGGGTGGAAATGACCTGTACAAGAAGAACGGATTGCACCTGAATGGAAGGGGACTAATATACTGGCAGGAAGATTGCTCGAGCTGCTCAGGAGGATTTAAACTAGTAAGGTTGGAGGGTGTGTCCCAGAGAGATAGTGAGGAATGAGATCAATCTGAGACTGGTACAGTTTGGAAAGAGAGTGAGTCAAAGAGTAGTGGCAGAAAGGAACAAAGCAGAGAACAAGGTGGGACTAATAAATTATACTGCATTTACTTCAATGCAAGAGGCCTAACAGGGAAGGCAGATGAACTCAAGGCATGGTTAGGAAGATGGGACTGGAATATCATGGTAATTACAGAAACATGGCTCAGGGATGGACAGGACTGGCAGCTTAATTTCCAAAAATCAAATGCGATAGGAAGGATAGAAAGGGGGGACGGGGGTGCAAGAGAGGAGGGGGAGTGGAGTTTTTGATAAGGGATAGCATTATAGCTGTACTTATGGAGGATATTCCAGGAAATATATCCAGGGAAGTTATTTGAGTGGAACTGAGAAATAAGAACAGGATGGTCACCTTACTAGGATTGTGTTATAGTCTATGGCAATTGAGAATCAAAATTGTAAGGAGATTTTAATTATCCAGAAGAATAATATGGTGGCTATGGTAGGGGATTTTAACTTTTGAAACATAGACTGGGACTGCCATAGTGTTAAGGGTTTAGATGGAGAGGAATTTGTTAAGCGTGTACAAGAAAATAAGGCAGGGCAAGTGACTGAGGTGTCAGTGGTGGAGCACTTTGGGGCGAGCCGTACTTCTATTAGTTTTAAAATAGTGATGGAAAAGGATCGACAAGATCTAAAAATTGAAGTTCTAAATTGGAGGAAGGCTAATTTTGACGGTTTTAGGCAAGATCTTTCAAAAGCTGATTGGGGACAGAGGTTCGCAGGCAAATAGAGTCATAGCGATGTACAGCATGGAAACAGACCCTTCAATCTAACTCGTCGATGCCAACCAGATATTCCAACCCAATCTAGTCCCACCTGCCAGCACCTGGACCATATCCCTCCAAACCCTTCCTATTCATTGACCCATTCAGATGCCTTTCAAATGTTGCAATTGTACTTGTCTCCACCACTTCCTCTGACAGCTCATTCCATACACGTACCACCCTCTGCGTGAAAAGGTTGACCCTTAGGTCTCTTTTATATCTTTCCCCTCTCACCCTAAACCTATGCCCTCTAGTTCTGGACTCTCCCACCCCAGGGAAAAAAATAATTTTGTCTATTTATCCTATCCATACCCCTCAAGATTTTATAAACATCCAATAAGGTCACCCTTCAGCCTCCAATGCTCCATGGAAAACAGCCCTAGCCTATCCAACCTCTCCCAATAGCTCAAATCCTCCAACCCTAGCATCATCCTTGTGATTCTTTTCTGAACCCTTTCAAGTTTCACAACATCTTTCCGATAAGAAGGAGACCAGAATTGCATGCAATATTCCAACAGTGGCCTAACCAATGTCCTGTACAGCTGCAACAGGACCTCCCAACTCCTGCTGGAAAATGGGAAGCCTTCAGAAATTAGATCATGAGAGTCCAGAGACAGTGTATTCCTGTTAGGGTAAGAGTAAAGGCTGGTAGGTGTAGGGAATGCTGGATGACGAAAGAAATCCAGCATTCCCTACTCTCTGGCACGGTGGCACGGTGGCACAGTGGTTAGCACTGCTGCCTCACAGCGCCAGAGACCCGGGTTCAATTCCCGACTCAGGCGACTGACTGTGTGGAGTTTGCACATTCTCCCCGTGTCTGCGTGGGTTTCCTCTGGGTGCTCCGGTTTCCTCCCACAGTCCAAAAATGTGCGGGTCAGGTGAATTGGCCATGCTAAATTGCCTGTAGTGTTAGGTTAAAGGGGTAAATGTAAGGGTACGGGTGGGTTGCGCTTCGGCGGGTCGGTGTGGACTTGTTGGGCCGAAGGGCCTGTTTCCACACTGTAAGTAATCTAATCTAATCTAATCTAATCTAAATTGAGGTTTGGTTAAGAAAAAGAAGGAAGCTTATGTCAGTTATAGGTAGGATAGATCGAGTGAATTCTTTAGAAGAGTATAAAGGCAGTAGGAGTATATGTAAGAGGGAAATCAGGAAGGCAAAAAGGGGATATGAGATAGCTTTGGCAAACAGGGTTAAGGAGAATCCAAAGGGATTTTATAACTACATTAAGGGCAAAAGGGTAACTAGGGAGAGAATAGGGCCCCTTAAAGATCAGCAAGTCGGCCTTTGTTTGGAGCTGCAGGAGATGGGGCAGATACTAAATGAATATTTGGCATCAGTATTTACTGTGGAAATGGATATGGAAAATTTTGAATGTAGGGAAATAAATGGTGACATCTTGAAAAAGTGTCCATATTACAGAGGAGGAAATGCTGAATGTCTTGAAACACATACAAGTGGATAAATCCCTAGGACTTGATCAGGTGTACCCTCGAACTCTGTGGGAAACTAGGGAAGTGATTGCTGGGCCCCTTGCTGAGATATTTGTATAATCGGCAGTTACAGGTGAGGTGCCAGAAGACTGGAGGTTGGCTAACGTGGTGCCACTGTTTCAGAAAGGTGGTGAGGAAAAGCCAGGGAACTATAGACTGGTGAGCCTGACGTCAGTGGTGGGCAAGTTGTTGGAGGGAATCCTAAGTGACAGGATTTACATGTATTTGGAAAAGCAAGGAACAATTAAGGATAGTCAGCATGGCTTTGTGTGTGGGAAATCATGTCTCACAAACTTGATTGAGCCTTTTGAAGAAGTAACAAAGAGGATTGATGAGAGCAGAGCAGTAGACATGATCTATATGGACCTCAGTCAGGTGTTCAACAAGGTTTCCCATGGGAGATTGGTTAGCAAGGTTAGATCTCCTGGAATACAGGGAGAACTCGCCATTTGGATGCAGAACTGGCTCGAAGGTCGAAGACAGAGGTGGTGGTGGAGGGTTGCTTTTCAGACGGGAGGCCTGTGTCCAGTGGTGTGCCACAAGGATATGAGCTGATTCCACTACTTTTTGTCATTTATATAAATAATTTGGATGTGAACATAGGAGGTATAGTTAGTAAGTTTGCAGATGACACCAAAATTGGAGGTGTAGTAACAGCAAAGAAGGTTACCTCAGAGTACAATGGGATCTTGATCACAATAGGCTAATGGGCTGAGGAATGGCAGGTGCTGCATTTTGGAAAAGCAAATCTTAGCAGCACTTATACAATTGATGGTAAGGTTCTAGGGAGTGTTACTGAACAAAAAGACCATGGAGTACAGGTTCATAGTTACTTGAAAGTAGCAGGTAGATAGGATAGTGAGGAAGGTGTTTGGTGTGCTTTCCTTTATTGGGCAGAATGTTGAGTACAGGAGTTGGAAGGTCATGTTGCTGCTGTACAGGACATTGGTTAGGCCACTTTTGGAATATTGCGTGCAATTCTGATCTCCTTCCTATCAGAAGGATGTTTTTAAACTTGAAAGGGTTCAGAAAAGATTTACAAGAATGTTGCTAGGGTTGGAGGATTTGAGCTGTGGGGAGAGGCTGAACAGGCTGGGGCTGTTTTGCCTGGAACGTCGAGGCTGAGGGGTGACGTTACAGAGATTTATAAAATCATGAGGGGCATGGACAGAGTAAATAGACAGGGTCTTTTGCCTGGGGTGGGGGAGTCCAGAACTGGAGGGCATAGGTTTAGTGGGAGAGGGGAAAGATATAAAAAGGGACTTAAGAGGCAACTTTTTCAAGCAAAGGGTTGTGCCTGTATGGAATGAACTGCCAGAGGAAGTAGTGGAGGCTGGTACAATTGCAGTATTTAAAAGGCATCTGGATAGGTATACGAATAGGAAGGGTTTGGCTGGCTATGGGCCAAGTGCTGGCAAATGGGAATAGATTAGGTTAGGCTACCTGGTCGGCATGGGCGAGTTGGACCAAAGGGTCTGTTTCCATGCTGGACATTTCTTTGACTCTGTGCCGTTCAAGACTGTACTTCTGCATGTACTAGCCCTGAACAAATGGGCAAGTTTTTATTTCAGCACTGAATCCATCAGTTAGGGTTCTAGCAACACACTATGTGGAAGAGCAGGATAGTTCTACTGACAGATTCCAGATTTCCTCATTTAGCTGTGCAATTGTGAATGCTGCAAGTCGGTGTTCAGTTTATCCAATTATGGTATTGAGTCCTAATAGCGTCACTATTATCTGTATGTCAAAATGCAGCTCTTTCTGTTTTATTTTTATTTCAGATTTGCAGCATACATTTACTTTATCTTGAAGAGGACATGTTACCATCAGGATTCCTTTTATAATAAAAAGAAGAAAAAAATTGATTAACTTTTGAAGTTGATAGAATGCAACAAAAAGCAGTTTGTTCATTTTAGACTTGAGTGAGTTCCAGAGGCTGACAGTGTGAAAGAGCTAAAATAACATTAACAGAGATAGAGTAATTAACCTAAGAGACCTCAGCCTCAATCCTATATGTTGATTTAGCTCTCCAACACTGTTGGGCTCTGTAACTTTTCTAAGCCGATACTCCTGATAATATTGTCAGAAGCAATGATTAATCAGAAAACAGATGTGGATAAGCAAAACGGAAGGTCTTTTGAGTTAAGCATCTTTATTTGTAAATGATTTTGAAAAAAAAGCTCAGTTCTGAAATGCTCTCTGTAAATTTAGAGGCTGTAAATCTTTCTCCTCTAAGCTGGTAAATAGTTTCTCATAAACCATTTACATGTGCAGCAGGTATGAAATAATTAATATTTTTAAACATTTTGAATATATAAATTTAAGTGGTATTGATTTTACTCTATGTTTTGAGGTATGCCTACAGCTATTGGAGCCATTACACATTAATTTCTCCATTAACCATGAGACAATACTGCAATATTAAAGACTTTAGATAATTTTTTAAAATTTAATAATTAGCTATGTAATTGCTGTAGCCTCTATTAGTTAATTTATCACGCTGAATACCCATTGCGCCTTACAGAAAAATTGCTCCTAATTATAAGCATTTCACCTAAGGAGGAAATGTTTTAATTAGTGTCGTTTATTCATCGAGGAAATATTGCACCAACTGAAGAATGCTAAAGAATGGATTGGAAAATGACAAGTGGAATTTTTCCTTTTAACTATATTTTAGTTCACTATTTCCGAGCTTATTTTTCCTTTCTGCTTGAGTCACCGCTTTGTGCAGAACGTCCCAGCAAATCAACCGCTTCTTTCCATGCCATGCTTTCCAATATAAAAAAGGAGGACTATTATTAAATTGGAGAGGGTGCAGAAAAGATTGACAAGGTTGTTACCAGGTTTGGAGGGTTTGAGTTATAGGGAGAGATTGGATAAGGTGGGACATGTTCTACTGGAGTGTCGGAGGTTGAGGGGTGACCTTGTAGGGGTTTACAAATTCATGAGGGACATAAATAAGGTAAATTGCGAAGGTCTTTTCCTTAGGATAGGGGGAATTCAGAACTAAAAGGAACAGACTTAAGGTGACTTAAGAATAGACTTAAGAAGAAAGATTTAAAAGGGACCTGAGTGGCAAATGTTCCACACTGAGGGTGATGCATATATGGAACGAAAGTGGTTGATACAGATACAGTTACATTTAAAAGATATTTGGACAGGTACCTGAATAGGAAAGGTGTAGTGGGATATGGGCCAAATGCAGGTAAATAGCACAAGATTCAGTTTGGGAAATCTGCTCAGCATGGATGAATCAGACCGAAGGGTCTATTTCATTGCTGCATGACTCTATGATTCTAAGTATGGAAAGTCTCTCTGCTCAAGGAACCTGAAAATTACCTGTATCACCCTTAAAGACAGAGGCTTCACAAAACACATCATGTATTTTCCAAACCTTGTGAAAAGTTGATGGGAACCAGGCCAATTACATCCCACCCAGAAAGTCATCTGCTTGTGATTATAACAGATGTACCTGGACAATGTGACTAAATCAGCCACATGAAGCAGGCAGGTCCTAACTTAGTGTTCCTCAGGGTCTGAAAGGAAATCTAACACTTTACCATGCCCAACCCCTTCTCTAATGCGAGGAATTTCTAACCCAATTTCAAAACTTACCAAGTACCAACCAGAAAGTGATTTTCCAGAGCTTCTGCTCATTTCTCACTTGAGTCATGTACCTGAGTTCAAGTGATTGAAATTTTGGCCGAGGAAATCAGTAGTGCGTAGTTAACCTGGCTAACCTCAATGGGATGACACAGACATGGGTGAAAAAAAGCTGGTCGAAACTATGGATTAAAAAAATGGAAAGTGTTCAAAAAAAATTTACGCTCCCAAAGGTAGAAGCACTACTTAGCAAATAAAGAAACCAAGGTCAGCAAGTGAGACGCAATGTAATATAAAGCTAACGGATAGAGCTAACAGACCTGCAAAACATGGAGTGAATCCAAAAGATCAGGAGGAGTACAAAATAAAAAGGAAGATAACAAAAATAATAAGAACCTCTCAAAAAAAATTGAAAATAACGATTAACATAAGAAAGATTGACATAATAAATACAATTATATCGTAAGTAAAATAGTAGTCAAGGGTTATATGGGGATCTTAAAAACAAGTGGGAGAGTAGAATTGCAATTTGAGCTAAGAAAATAGCAGGTTTTTTGAATAATGACTTCATATGAGTCTTCACAACATTGGTAGAAGGTAACATACCTGACAATCCAAAGAAAGTAAAATGGAATCAAGGATTGGAACTCACTAAGACTATAATAAGCAAGAAAATAGCACTTGAAGAAAATAATAGCACTAAAGATGAACAAATTGACAAGGCTTACTATTGTACTCTATGCCACTCTCTCCCACCCCCATCCTCCTCTAGCTTATCTCTCCATGCTTCAGGCTCTCTGCCTTTATTCCTGATGAAGGGCTTTTGCCCGAAACGTCGATTTTGCCTGTCCTCGGATGCTGCCTGAATTGCTGTGCTCTTCCAGCACCACTGATCCTTAATGGATTCCATCCTGAGGAATTAAAAGAATGGGGATACTGAAGATGTTGTAAACATAATCTTTCAAAACTTTTCCAATTTGCAATGTACCTTTATTATTTAAGAAAGGCAAAAATGAGAAATAAAGCAATCATAAACTCATTTGTTTAACATCTGCTGTAGAAAAGCTATTAAAATCCATCATTAAGGACATAGTGATGAAGCACTTTGAGAAACAAGAACTAAATGGAGAAAACCAACATAAACTTGTATTGAGTAGTCAAACCTAACAAACATAATTGAAGTTCTTGAGTATGTCACTAAAGTAAGAGACAGGGGATATCTATGGTTTACATCGAGGAGACGGAGGGTGGTACATGACTGAAATGTGTATCTCTGAGGAGTATGAACAGGCTAAATAGGAAGGAACTTTTCCTTTGGTAAAGGGATCAATGAAACAGCAGGAGGTTCAGAGGGTATGTGAGGAAAATATTTTCACTCAGAGGCTTGTGGGAATCTGGAAATCACTACTTGTATGTGTGATAGAGATAGAAACCCTCATACGATTTAAGAGGTATTTATATGCACAGTTGTGTTGCCAGGGGACAAGTGCTGGAAAATGCAATTAGAATAGTTAGATGGTTGTTTTTGACCAGTACAGACTCCAATGGGCTGAAGGGCCTTTCTCTGTGCTGTAGACCTCTAAGACTTCACGAATTCTGAGAATACATTCATTAAGGTTTCTCACAACAGTAGTTTAAGTTAAAGTTGAAGAAATTGAAGGGAAATTAATAACCTGATTGGAATATTGGTTGGGTGTTCAGATAATCGACGTTTCGAGCATAAGCACTTTTTCAGGAATGAGGAGGGTGTGTCCAGCAGGCTAAGATAAAAGGTAGGGAGGAGGGACTTGGGGGAGGGGCTTTGGGAATGCGATGGGTGGAA